>NW_018407305.1:249128-271656 GCF_002113885.1 Mizuhopecten yessoensis
ATTTTTTTTATGAAAAAGTGTTTCTCTCACTTTTTTTCATATCTGTGTACATATTCTCAACATACCGAGCAAATACTCTCGTTTTTTTGTTAATTATCTAAAGAAAGTCGAAAATCGGCAATTCAACCATAGGCTAATTCAACCCAACATTTGAAAATGTTCCACCACTTACATTTTGATGATTTTTCCTCTCATCAATAGCATATTACGTACTGTTTAATAGGATAAAAATTGGTTTGCATCCAACGCCCATAAAAGGGTGTATTCTCTAAAAAACACAGTTTTTGTGTCTAAAATGTTATCATCGAAAATGGCATTTTTGAGATTGTTTCTTCCATAAAACAGCCAAATGGCGCGATGGAAACATGATTTTTTGTCACAATCATGCCATGAATGTATTCTTTACGGTGACCATCATTTGATTAGATTTTCATTAATATTTTACATAACATGCACATTTTATAAACACTTAGACAGCTTCTGAAAGGTACAACTTTGAGGAGCCATAAAAAACAAACCAAGTGACCTAAATCTTTATACTTTATAGATTTGTGACTACAACGGCATGGGCAATGCACCACCAACAGAAAATTTGAATCAGAGAAGGGGCCGTTTTGGAAACCGGCCCTTTCTATGAAATAAATGTATCTTTTTAAATATAATATAATGATATTGTTCTCAAGGATAAGTATTTGTTGAGTGTAGGATCTGTACGTCTACACAGTTTTGAGATAGCATTTTCAATTTTATCAACGACAGATGTTTTCAATAGATTTGTATTTTATTTATTTAGAATCATGAGTGAAATTGAGATGTGGGACAACATTATGAGATACGACAGATTGAGATAGACAAACATAACAAAGAGAACCCTGTTTATATGCCTCTACACTCTATTTAGGGTGAGTTTATGAAGTCTAGAGTCTATATGTATATGTAGATCTGTGTATTTTATATTTATGAATAAGGAAAGTAACTTCAATGCAATCCTTGGTCAGTGGTATAATTTATGGTATTAATTTGATCAAAGTATTTAACAGTGCTATATAAGTAATGTTAAAATATATAAATGTGGTTGTAAATTATAAAGATTTCCTATATTTCTTATCTGGTAAGAAATGTAAAGTGCTAACTCGTTAATCTGTTTTGTGAGAGAGTTGTGTCCCTTGACTTAGCGTGCAAGAGTATACATGTATGTCTTTGTTTTGTTGTAGGGTATTTATAGATGTTGTAATAAAGCAACAACCATTTGAAGAGACCAGAGTTTTGATTTGTTTTTTTTCCACACTGTTACACTTATACGGATGTCATTTAGATGCACAAAGTGAAAACGCCCAGACGTTCCGGAAGGGTAATCGTTTCCTGCTTCATCGACGACGCCGCAATGTACAATTAGGTGAAATCCGAGCCATGTGATCTAGTATAATGACAACAAATCATCAGAACACAAACACTTATGAACATTATAGATAGCACAGGAATAATAAAAACTGTGGATCACGGAAAAGAAGACAGCGAAAATTATGAATTGAATTTAAACCAGACAATTCTAAAATTGGCGTGGGTTTGGTGTCAAACGTGTTCAAACTGCGAAAAACGTTTACATGAACTTTAATTGACCTCTTAAAGAATACAGTTTAAAAGAAATATATATAACTATGTCGCCCGCCTAACGTAACAGTATACCACAAGACGTTATTTAGGGTATATACATCATATTATTGACATAGCGGTGCTACCGTCATCACAAATACCACTGTCAACAGTCTGACGTCATTGAATCTCCTCTAGTATTTCTTTTTTGTAAATTATAGACTAGGAAATGAACACATACATTTTAAATTCTATATGTACAAGATGTTTGTCAATAATTGCCTTATTTTCCCTGTTTGACACGATTTACTTTAAAGACAAATTAAAAATATACTGATCTAGTGAAACCACATCTTCAGGATTTGTAGCGTTTAACCATTTTAACACTGTATTATCTGGCGTTTCTGTAAGCACGATTTACGTTAAAGACAAATACAAATATACTGATCTATTGAAACCACATCTTCAGGATTTGTAGCGTTTAACCATTTCTAACACTGTATTATCTGGCGTTTCTGTAAGCACGAGTTACGTTAAAGACAAATTAAAAAATAAACTGATCTATTGAATCCACATATTCAGGATTTGTAGCGTTATAAACGTTTTTATACGCATATTTCACTGTTGTTGTTTTCTGGCTATAATTCATACCGCAGTTCTCATTCTCCTGATCTAAGTGCCGCAATGGTGGAGTAAAATGACTACTTGGTTTGGTTATCCAACAGGTTCATAGAAATCATCACTCATGACACGTGTGTTATCTTCATTTTAAACCAACATACAGTGTACCATCCTCGATATCCATTGGTTACACTTACTTTCGCTCTCTACACCCCTGGAATATGTCATAGCAAAAGTGTAGGCTCAGTGTGCGCTAACTGTTGATGAGACAAGAAGACTGGTTCGATCCTTTGATGTACATCAAAAGAATATCGCGGTCACGTAACGGTAAAAATTGACAGGCTTTGAAGTCGGGCATCTCTCCTTTGTAATCTTCAGAGGACAGGTATCAGCCTAGCGATTGGTCATTTTTCTATCTGACACCAATCAAACAGCTATCTTCATGCCTTCAATTTTGCTTTGACATATCCCAGGGGTGTGGAGAGCGAAAGTGAGCGTAACACCTGGATATCGAGGATGACTGTGTATACCTACCATTCACATTTACATTTTTACTTACATTATGTCACGTCAAAACAATGCCTAGCCTTTTACCCATTTCACGTCAGATAAGAATTATTTGTTTTATTTGTTTTGCATTGAAGTCGTTCTTTTGCAAGTGTTTAATTGCGTTGTTTATTTCCTTGGTTCATAGTTTAATCAATGCTAAAGTGGAGTTAGTGAGATCGCTTTGATATTTAGAATCTAACAGTTTGTACTATTCCTTCAAGATTTTCAGTTTCGAAATATGTAACATACATTTTTTACTTCATACAACAATGTAATGCTTACATTGTTTGGGTATAAAGTAAACTTTAATATAACATTGTGTCATTTAAATAAATGTTTAAGGGTACATATATTTTGTTCTAAACTTTTATGAAAATGTACCCCTATTTACTGCTTTTGGTAAAAACATAATAAATAAACCACCGGCGAAATGTTGTCAACTTTTTAAAAACATTTACCAATATAAGTTTGTGAGCTACACGTGATATTGGTTCGGAATAATACTTTACCCTGTACACAGACTTGATCCGTGAACCGTTAAACAGGGATGATGTCAACGTTGCCACAGCTCAAAAACGTATATTTTTCTGATCATAATCCATTTATCTTATTTTGCTTACACAGGAAGTATGGCTGCAAGAACATTATTGTACTGTGTGCTTAAAGGAATTGGAAATATTTTTCTTGAGACAATTAATACAAGGTTATTGATCGACAATGTGTTTTTGTAACATTAAAGTGCTAGCAGAAATATATCACTATGAGATTCAATCAAGTAACGAACAGTTCTGATTATGTTTACAGCGAAACGTGTGATGGTGATAACACTAAAAACAGCACTATTGATTTTGAAGTGTGCATTAACCCATTGACGTTTGATAGATTCAACGGCACTGATATTTTGACGTATTTCGGCAAGAGCATCTATTTAGCTGACAACAAATAACACGTAACTTATGCATTTAAACTTGTTTGGTTTTGGATGCACGAAGTTATCTACCCTTAGGGGAGGCCCTTAGGGGAGGCTTAATACGACATGACTTAAATACAGTTTTAAAAGAAAATGACAGAGATGATTGTACAGTGTTTAACGAATATTTTTGTAATGCGGCAAAAACCTAGGTACAGAGGTGGACGGAATCGCTGACCACTCCTCTCACCCTAGCATACAGACTATCCAAACTGAAATTTTAACCGGACCAAAATCTTTCACTTTTAAAACTGAACTTTCAAGTAATGTTAAAGATGTGATAAGTAAGCAGGATACACAGTAAGCTGTCTGCGTTGATGGTATCTCTGCAAAAATGTTGAAAGCTGGCTCTGAATCTTTATGTCAACCACTCACAAATATTTTAAACTTTTGTATTGCTGAAGGAAGATTTCCACACTCATTTAAACTAGCCCAGGTCATTCCTATCTTCAAAAAAAATCAAAAGAGCAAATTTCATCTTTCACTATTTGAGATCACCAAATTACATGTGCAGATAGTGTGAATTTACTTGGGGTCGAAATTGACAGTGATCTAAAATTTGAAAATCATATAGCAAACTTATGTAGGAAGGCTTCAAACAACTTTGTATACTCAAGAGAATTGAAAATCATCTGACAAAAAAAGCAAGTCACCGTTTTTAAATATTTATTTTTCTATCAAATTTTAATTTTTGTCCTCTTTCTTGGCATTTTTATAGTATTAGAAATACCAGAAAAAATGGAAAAAATACAAGAAAGAGCTGTACGTTTTAGTAATAATGAGTATAGCTCCTATATGAAAGATCTTTTAGCTAGGAATACATTTTCTGTTTTTCATATATGTAGGCTGAAGACCATGGCCAAGGAAGTATACAAGATTTTAGATAATATTGCTCCAGAATTCTTGAGGAGTCTTATCAATTTGACACTGTGACTATACCAAGAGTAAATACTTCCCAATATGGGTAGCAATCTTTTTGTTTCGAAGCCGCCCAGGTGCGGAATAGTCTACCTAATGAGATAAACAGAAAACTACCAGGTTTTTCTGTAGGCTGTTGCACACCTGGGAAGATGTTCTCTGCCAGTGTTCTATATGTTTCTGACTTTCATCTTATTGATCTCTCATTTTATTTGAGTTTTTGCTTTTATTTTGCTTCTTACATTACTTTAAATTGTCTAAGTATTTTATAGATAATAAAGTATCTTATTAATCATTTATGATTTTTTTTTATGAAATATGTGCTTACTAAATCTGATATGTTGTTATATGCTTTATGCTTATGTTATAATTAGTTCTTTTCCTGATTTGTAACATGCATGTGTTATCATCACACTATTTTCTGATTATTTTTGTCGTTTCTATCTATATAGTTTTTGCTGCATAATCCTACTTTTTCTACTAACATGCTTTTTACCTTGTTATTACTTTGTATTTATACTTATGTTTGTCGTAAAAATAGCTTCACAGAACGTTATGCCATATAAGACAGTAAATACATCTTCATGTATATTGTATCTTGTATCTTTGCTTGTAGAAACTTTCAATCCCGTGTGAAGTAAATAATAAAATCACGGGGCTTTGCCGATTGATTTACATAAAGATCGTATCGATGTTTAGAATTCTCTACCTAACCTGTCATTAACATACACGTTATTAATTAATATTCTTCCGTACTTTCCTTATGCTAGAAATACTTTTCAATGACGCATGAGACTAGTCCGAATTATTCTGACGTTTTATCGACTTTTTAGCCCACCATCATCTGATGGTGGGCTATTCAAATCACCCTGCGTCCGTGGTCCGTCGTCCGTCCGTCGTCCGTTGTCCGTCTGTAAACAATTCTTGTTATCGGTATTTCTCAAGAAGTCCTAGAGGGATCTTTCTCAAATTTTATATACAGGTTCCCCTTGGTCCTTAGCTGTGCAGGGCAACTTTTGAGACTGATCAGATAAACAACATGGCCGACAGGCAGCCATCTTGGATTTTGATATTGAAAGTTTGTTATCGCTTTTTCTCAAGAGTACTAGAGGGAGCTTTCTCAAATTTTAAATATAGGTTCCCCTTGGTCCTTAGCTGTGCTGGGCAACTTTTGAGACTGATCGGATAAACAACATGGCCGACAGGCAGCCATCTTTGATTTTGTTATTGAAAGTTTGTTATCGCTATTTCTCAAGAAGTACTAGAGGGATCTTTCTCAAACTTTATACGTAGGTTCCCCTTGGTCCTTTGCTGTGCAGGGCAACGTTTGAGACTGATCGAATAAACAACATGGCCGACAGGCAGCCATCTTGGATTTGGATAGTGAAATTTTGTTATCGCTATTTCTCGGGAAGTATCAGAGGGATCTTTCTCAAATTTTATATGTAGGTTTCCCTTGGTCCTTAGCTGTGCTGGGCAACTTTTGAGACTGATCGGATAAACAACATGGCCGACAGGTAGCCATCTTGGATTTTGATAGTGTGGGTTTGTTACCGCTATTTCTCAAGAAGAACTGGAGGGACCTTTCTTAAATTTTATATGTAGGTTCCCCTTGGTCCTAGCTGTGCAGGGCAATTTTAGAGACTGATCGGATAGACAACATGGCCGACAGGCAGCCATCTTGGATTTTGATATTGAAAGTTTGTTATCGCTTTTTCTCAAGAAGTACAAGAGGGATCTTTCTCAAATTTTATATGTAGGTTCCCCTTGATCCTTAGCTGTGCAATGCAACTTTTGAGACTGATCGAATAAACAACATGGCCGACAGGCAGCCATCTTTGATTTTGTTATTGAAAGTTTGTTATCGCTATTTCTCAAGAAGTACTAGAGGGATCTTTCTCAAACTTTATACGTAGGTTCCCCTTGGTCCTTTGCTGTGCAGGGCAACGTTTGAGACTGATCGAATAAACAACATGGCCGACAGGCAGCCATCTTGGATTTGGATAGTGAAATTTTGTTATCGCTATTTCTCGGGAAGTATCAGAGGGATCTTTCTCAAATTTTATATGTAGGTTTCCCTTGGTCCTTAGCTGTGCTGGGCAACTTTTGAGACTGATCGGATAAACAACATGGCCGACAGGTAGCCATCTTGGATTTTGATAGTGTGGGTTTGTTACCGCTATTTCTCAAGAAGAACTGGAGGGACCTTTCTTAAATTTTATATGTAGGTTCCCCTTGGTCCTAGCTGTGCAGGGCAATTTTAGAGACTGATCGGATAGACAACATGGCCGACAGGCAGCCATCTTGGATTTTGATATTGAAAGTTTGTTATCGCTATTTCTCAAGAGGTACGAGAGGGATCTTTCTCAAATCTTATACGTAGGTTCCCCTTGGTCCTTAGCTGTGCAGGACAACTTTTGAGACTGATCGGATAAACAACATGGCCGACAGGCAGCCATCTTGGATTTTGATAGTGAAAGTTTGTTATCGCTATTTCTCAAGAGGTACGAGAGGGATCTTTCTCAAATTTTATATTTAGGTTTCCCTTGTTCCTTAGCTGTGCTGGGCAATTTTTGAGACTGATCGGATAAAACAACATGGCCGACAGGCAGCCATCTTGGATTTTGATAGTGTGGGTTTGTTACCGCTATTTCTCCGGAAGAACTAGAGGGATCTTTCTTAAATTTTATATGTAGGTTCCCCTTGGTCCTAGCTGTGCAGGGCAACTTTTAGAGACTGATCGCATAAACAAAATGGCCGACAGGCAGCCATCTTGGATTTTGATAGTGAAAGTTTGTTATCGCTATTTCTCGGGAAGTACGGGAGGGATCTTTCTCAAATTTTAAATGTAGGTTCCCCTTGATCCCTCGTTGTGTATGTTATATTTTGAGACTGATCATAAAAACAAAATGGATTAAAAGAAGAACTAAACAGATCTTTCTCATATTGCAATGATCGATTCTATTTCTTTCACATTAAGTACTGTACTAGTAAATATGTGAAATGACAAACTCACTTTGAAGGTTGGCTTTCATACACATCAGTATTAAGTTTAGATCAAAAGTTACCTCAAGGTGCATTTACTGTTAACATGACTCGATCAAACAGATTAGAGGAAAGAAGAGAAAAGATCGAAGTGACAAAGAACTAATGAAGATGGTACAAAGGTGGGCGCCAAGATCCCTCTGGGATCTGTTGTTTTTTATATCGTCTGTCGTCGATTAATGTCAGAACTCCGGCCTTCTATCATATGCGGGAAATAAGCGACCCAAGCCCGGGTCGCACTTCAAACTGATATGTTAGAAACAAATCGTCACTTTCATACACATGTCGCACATGAATCGAAAGATCTATTCTTTATGCACAAGATGAACATAAATTACATGCCTCAAACAACCAATACAATCACTAAAAACATATTTTTTCAAACTTACTAGTTTTACTCTAGTTTTATCACTAGTCCATATTTGTGAGGAACAAATACATACTACTTAAATTGGCATACACACTACTAATACAGATACATGGTTGTGAGTATAAGTGTACCTAAATGATCTTTCCACTACCTGGGAACATTTGGAAACATCGACAAACACAGAACAGTATTGTTGTTAGCGGTGTTAGACTCTGTGCTATTTAAATGAAAATAACACGTAAAACATTGACGTTTAGCTGTCTAGTAACTGTGTCTATGTACCTTCAACAATTAACTTATCTGACGTACAGTGTTGACAGCCTGATGGTGTAACGGGGTCGCGCACCTTTATACGCAGGCCAGCTCATTAGAGTCGGGGCTTTGTGGATTGGGTAACCAAGGTAACCGAAGCTGATATAACTAGATATAGTGTTTACCATGGCGACTACCCATCATACATAAACTGTTCAGACAAAAGTAGTCGCCACTCTCACCTGGCTATTGACAAGTGAACAAAAGGTATATAGCTCAAATCATACATCACGGTCCACGCCTATGTGATAATAGTGGTGATACGTTTCCGTTCACCTAGGGATTACTAGCTGCAGATCGATATATCGACGCGAGAGGACGCGCTTCTGATATCGTGGCCGTACTTCAAGATATACTACAGTTATACGGAGCTCGTGTCATTCTGGCAGACATTATCACAGCACAGCTGTTTTGAAGAAGAATCATGCTCACAGTTGGACAACACCACACGCTCGCTTCGTTTGACTCATAAAGCCATTTGGAGAGTTTATCACATACAAGATATGCCTAATGACTCGTAGCGCGGACTAGTGTTCGTCTTGGAATTGGCAGCAACTCTTGAAGTCGTGTTGAATGTTCTAGAATTTGTTGACAAAAACGATTTACTGTCCCTACTACAGTGTGTACTTCCGGTGTTATTAACGATGTCCATCGGTTTTCTCATTTGAAGAGATACATTTTATTTCAGTAAATTGTTTAACGTCTCGTTGAAGATTAACACCGACTGTGAAGCTGACAATGGGAAGCGGATCGTCCATCGACACCTCTAAGACAATCCACTTGTCTATCGCTGGAAAAAGCGAAAAGGTAGGTTTATTGTACAATTCGTTGACATACTTAATTGTGTTGTTTTACTAAGGAATATAGCGATTCTATTCTGGAACAAACAAATCGAAAAAGATAAAAAAAAAAAAATTTTAAATGCATGAAATTTAAGAAATGACATAATAAGTTTGCGTCATATATTAATAACAACTTTCAATTAATACGTGGTAGCTGATAAAGATTGCAAAAGCAAGAATCAAAATGAGAAGGTTGATCTGTATTGTTTTAGTTTGCTAATATTGTGAGAGGGAAAAATATTGTATCTTAATTTAAGCTGATAATTGGTACAAAAATATTAAAACAGTTATTACTAAAATTTACGGAAAAAGTGTTATTTTTGAATGTTTCTATTTGTTTTCATTTTTTTTTCTCTATTTTTCTTGACTTCTTGTTGCCGTCGGATTACTCGGGAGAATTTGAGTTATCGGCATGTTGTATAATAGATATGTTTAAATATGTAATTATTTAATCATGTCGGAAAGTTTAAGGTGAAAGAATATACAACATTTTTTCTTCTTTTTTACTTGACTCTTGGATTGACAAATTTTAAAAGCCTGTGTGTTTTTTTTTCTATTTTCCTTTTTCCCCCTTTCGGAGGTCAAATTTTTATGGTATTCACAAAGATGTGAAACGCAGATTCGACGTAATTACTAACTTCCATTGTTATATCGTCCGAGTAGAATGAACGTCGAGGCACTTGTTACGTTTTTATTAAAGCAATGAATGTTTTTGCAAATGTTGTTATGGTCATATAATACCTATGGCTATTGATGACAAACAATATTCGCTAAAATATTCATTACACATGTATAGTTATTTCGAACAATTCTTTTAACAACAGATTTAGTGTTGACAACAATGAAATTGATGAAGTCACAAAAGAGATTAATGAAAGCATTTAACAAATGTGTTTATAGTCTCATAACAAGATCTCAATGCATTACAATGGAATCTTATAGTGAAGAGTTTACGCATGCCTTCATTTAATCTAAAGGAGTTTGTGGTAATCCTAATACCGTAATGCTAATGGATATTTTATATAACAAGGTGGTTGGTTGACGACGGACCTTTAGTCCATGTAGTTGTCAGTGGCCTGGTAGCTGGGATCTATTCGGTTGACGACGGACTTTTAGTCCATGTAGTTGTCAGTAGCCTGGTAGCTGGGATATATTCGGTTGACGACGGACCTTTACTCCACGCAGTTGTCAGTAGCCTGGTTGCTGGGATATATTCGGTTGACGACGGACCTTTAGTCCACGCAGTTGTCAGTAGCCTGGTTGCTGGGATATATTCGGTTGACGACGGACCTTTAGTCAATGTAGTTGTCAGTAGCCTGGTAGCTGGGATCTATTCGGTTGACGACTGACCTTTAGTCCATGTAGTTGTCAGTAGCCTGGTAGCTGGGATCTATTCGGTTGACGACGGACCTTTAGTCCACCCAGTTGTCAGTAGCCTGGTAGCTGGGATCTATTCGGTTGACGACGGACTTTTAGTCCACCCAGTTGTCAGTAGCCTGGTAGCTGAGATCTATTCGGTTGACGAAGGACTTTTAGTCCACCCAGTTGTCAGTAGCCTGGTAGCTGAGATCTATTCGGTTGACGACGGACCTTTAGTCCATGTTGTTGTCAATAGCCTGGTAGCTGGGATCTATTCGGTTGACGACGGACTTTTAGTCCACCCAGTTGTCAGTAGCCTGGTAGCTGAGATCTATTCGGTTGACGAAGGACTTTTAGTCCACCCAGTTGTCAGTAGCCTGGTAGCTGAGATCTATTCGGTTGACGACGGACCTTTAGTCCATGTTGTTGTCAATAGCCTGGTAGCTGGGATCTATTCGGTTGACGACGGACCTTTAGTCAATGTAGTTGTCAGTAGCCTGGTAGCTGGGATCTATTCGGTTGACGACCGACTTTCAGTCCACCTAGTTGTCAGTAGCCTGGTAGCTAGGATCTTTTCGGTTGACGACGGATTTTTAGTCCACCCAGTTGTCAGTAGCCTGGTAGCTGAGATCTATTCGGTTGACGAAGGACTTTTAGTCCACCCAGTTGTCAGTAGCCTGGTAGCTGAGATCTATTCGGTTGACGACGGACCTTTAGTCCATGTTGTTGTCAATAGCCTGGTAGCTGGGATCTATTCGGTTGACGAAGAACTTTTAGTCCATGTAGTTGTCAGTAGCCTGGTAGCTGAGATCTATTCTGTTGACGACGGACCTTTAGTCCATGTTGTTGTCAAAAGCCTGGTAGCTGGGATCTATTCGGTTGACGACGGACCTTTAGTCAGTGTAGGTGTCAGTAGCCTGGTAGCTACGATTTATTCGGATGACGACGGACCCTTAGTCCATGTAGTTCTCAGTGGCCTGGTAGCTCAGATCTATCCGGTTGGCGACGGACCTTTAGTCCACGGAGTTGTCGGTGGCCTGGTAGCTGAGATCTCTCCGGTTGACGACGGACGGACCTTTAGTCCATGTTGTTGTCAGTAGCCTGGTAGCTACGATTTATTCGGATGACGACGGACCTTTAGTCCATGTAGTTGTCTGTAGCCTGGTAGCTGGGATCTGTTCGGTTGACAACGGACCTTTAGTCCATGTAGTTGTCAGTGGCCTGGTAGCTGAGATCTATTCGGTTGACGACGGACCTTTAGTCCACGCAGTTGTCAGTAGCCTGGTAGCTGGGATATATTCTGGCACGGTTTGTAGCGTTATGTAGATGTTCCCCTAACAAGTGATGGTTGGATATCATGCCTTTGAACTCGAGTTAGATAATTTTGAAACTGTACAATGACACGAGGTTAATAGAGTGTATTTCATAACTTCATAATGAACAAATGAGAGTTAGATAAACGTGATAAATAACCATTGCGTCTTTGGCGACTTGTTATTGCCTATCGCATTCCCTTAAAGAATACATTATGTCTGTTTCCGATGGGAAAACAGTCGCAGTACACTAACGTTAGCACATATCAACGGGCCATTGAAACCAGATTTTATCGTTAAATTGTTTGATGGAGTGTTAGATAAATGGTTCTGGCTTTTAAAAAATTATCATGAAACAATTTTTAACTCTTTAGAAACGTGGCGAAACTGCTCTGTTCGAAAACAAACACTTGAACAAAGGCTTTGATTATGTTATTTCAAAACCTTAGAGAGGCACTAGCAAAATTTGGTGCGTTGTTTTATTTTTGAAATTCAAATAACTTGTGTAAGATTAATATAAAAAACACGTCACTCGTTGTGCAGTCTCTATTTACTATCTATAATGAACAATCGACCAATTTGTACCTCGTGCTTTTCGATCGTTCGTAAGTATCCCCGGCACCATTGCGAAAAATGATATTACGCTTTTAGAACATTTTTTTCGTATGACTGAAAAACGGTACTAAAACACGTTACAAAAACACGGTAATAAAACACGGTACTAAAACACGATACTAAAACACGGTACGAAAACACGATACTAAAACACGTTACTAAAACACGATACTAAAACACGATACTAAAACACGGTACTAAATCACGATACTATACCAAGATACTAAAACACGGTACAAAAACGCGATACTAAAACACGGTACTAAAACACGGTACTAAAACACGGTACTAAAACACGATACTAAAACACGATACTAAAACACGGTACTAAAACACGATACTAAAACACGATACTAAACACGGTACTAAAACACGGTACTAAAACACGATACTAAAACACGGTACTAAAAGCTTGATCTGCTTAAAATATCGTTTACAAAATTTTTCAAAATGCATTTGTCTTAAAAAAATCTGATGATAAACAAATATCTTTTAATAACATATGTATAGTGTCGAGATCTTCTTTAACATCTTCACCACTGAAGACACATTTGAACTCTTCTAATTCCAAGTTTGGAATAGTTCATTTTGAAATTTCAAGGGTGAATGAGTTAATCTATACGTAGGTTTAATTAAAAGTTCAGAATTCTGATAAAATTTGATTTTTATCCACCATGAAGGTTTTGTGTTTACTTGTTGCTAAGCTAACTTAACAGTGAACTGGTGCTGCCGTTAAAGATTCTCGAGTGATCAAACCATCTCCTACGCTAGTCAATTTCCATCTAAACACAAACAAAGATTTGTTTAAGGTTTATGCCACGTATTTCCAAGCTGTAAAATTGAAGGTGTGCCGGGTTTGGATGCCTTGAGCGAAGCCTTCCTACACATTTTGTCCTTTCACAAGAGGAGAGTTGTCCGCCCTTTGACTCATTTGCCGTTGCATTCTAATTCATTCATGTTTGCATCTGCGTCTAACATAAGGTACCATACATAGTAGGAAGTAAGGTAACTTGATTATCGCTTCTGTACTGTTATAAAAACACACTTTTCTGATGAATCTGAATCTCTGGGCAAAATATTGAATTTCGGTCGCCTTTATGCCAAGTTCTTTACTTTGTTTGTCATGGACATCAGTACAACTCTTTGATGTACTTGATCATGCGTCACTCATCCAGGTGTCGCTTTGATTGGAGACATGATTAACTGAATGTAACAAAACAATGCAACAGCAAAAAGTATTTTCACATAAAAATCCTAGTATACATAAGTATGTACTACAGGCGTCAACAGTTAGGATTAAAAGGGAACAAAACACGTTAAGAGGACCCAGCGGAAGCGCCTAAAATAATACCTAATGTTTTAAAGGGTTTTACGTCCTGATAATATCTTAAGGTCATTTAAGGACGTGCTTTCGTGTGTTATGTTTGGGTGCTGTGTATTCCTGCATGTGTGTATGTGTGCTGGAGGCAGGGTATGTTGGTGTATTTGCCTCAATGCGATAGTGTGGATCTGATGCCAACTTTATAGTGCTATCTCACTGAAATACCATGTCGAAGGTACTCCGCACAGCCTTCCAGCCGGCAATATTAAAACATTACCCTTCATGCTGAACGCTTAGCAGGCAATAACGGATACCCAGACTTTCGTATATCTCGGCATTGGGACAGAATGTATGGCCCTTCTCAACTGGGCGAACTTTCAACAGCTTGGAAAAAAAGGTGAGGTATTAAATATTCTCACAATTATCGAGCTACAAAAATGTATATCCTAAATATATATACGCCTCCCGATATATTGTATGAATACGATCTGATGCACTTTACCGTAACAAAAGATAAATATACGTCACATGGTCAGTAAACAACTGCCTTGGTAAAGAGACCAGTTGGTGAATAAACGAAGTACCCATTGAAAATTAGGTTCTATACCTTCGTATTGGCGTTAACACGGAGATCAGTTACTAGAAAGTTTAAGTAAATATTTAAAATTAGACCCTAAACCATCTTGTTGGTGTTTATACAGATATCAAGTACCACAAAACGAAAACCTACGAAGAATTAGATCCCGGACCTTTGTGTTGGTTTTAATACGGAGATCAAGTACAAGGAATACGATGTATTAGTTAGTAATAAAATATGGAGATCTATGTTTAGAGTAACGAGGTAAATATTTAGATCCTTACCGTTCTTGTTAGTGTTACGATGAACCTATTAAGAATAAGCTGCACGAACCTTGTATTGGCTTTGTAAGGAGGTCCAATACAAGAAATACGGTGCGTATCAATATGCTGTAGATCATTGCTATTTTTTTGGTAATATATCTTGCTGTTATTTTACATTCTACCTAGAAGATGCATCGAGAGAATACCAAAGTGTCAACAAAAACAATAATGCGAAATCAATATCAATCAAACTCAGACACAAAAATAAACATTGGAGAAATGTACATGGATAACCTTGACAAAGTAAACGGATAATAAGACCAGATGTTCCGGAAGGGTAAGCGTCTTCTGGTTCATCGACAGCACCAACCCTATAAATCTAGGACAAATCCAAGTAATGAATTTAAATCAAGAACTCGTGTGGTGACAACTAAACCCCAATGAATACTAATGAGCATATTAGAATCATAGACCGTCACATCAAACATAGAGATAACATGTAACATGATGAGATCATGATGGCGGTACAGTTTATCAATTATTTTGTTTTTGTTTGTGAAGAAAAAACCTTGTCCTAGTCTTCATAGTTTCATTACAATCCACCGAGATGTTTTGAAATGATACAAAAACAAAATGATCCATGTCCAATAAAAGTACAGGTAAAACAAACACCAAGGCACCTGGCCGTATCGACCTCAGTACTATTTATGTAGATGTTGATACAATATTGTTGAACAACGATATTGAATTCAACGAAATGAAAGAACGTGTATTTGTGAAAATATCAGCTGAACATATTTTCCTATGCAATGAAAATGCAATTAAAAGGTTCGCTTAAGAACACATTGCTTACCTGTGTGCCGGTTCTGTTTGCTTAATTTATATAATTAAGAGCAAGCTTGGCAGGTAAACACATTAAATAAAGAAAATCCATGAAGTGATATGGTAAACAAATCCTCCTACTCGTCGATCATGATCGTGCCCTTGTCAGCACAGCATAGAATAGTTACATCTGTTGGGGTTTTTTCGTTGAAATTATTTAACTTATCATTTACGTTTCGAATGACATTCTTTTCTCACATTTCTTAAAATGAAACACTAACAACCTTACAGTATATATTTTGCAATCTTATTACAATTGAACTGATTTGTAACCTTGCATGAGGACATTTTGAACGTAGTATGTAATCATGCTATTTAGAATATCTTAGTGACTTGGGATATACGCATGATAGTTCGTGTTGATTTGTCTACAAATAAGCTGCTTTCAATGTAGTGTTCTTTAAAATAAAGGAAAACCCGATGACTTTTACTGTAAATTAGTTAACAATCGAAGGTCCTCCAGATTCCGATGTAACTAGGGTTACATATGACTGGCTGTTACTATAGTTAGATATAGCTGGCTGTTACTTGGGATTAAATATGACTGGCTGTTACTAGGGTCAAAACCAATGGCTGTTACTAGGGTTAAATATGACTGACCGATACTAGGGTCAAATAGGACTGGCTGTCGACTTGTGCCTAAAGTGCAATTCATCTAATCACAAATATGTTTTCAAAACGAATTTTTCACGAAAACAAAACCAGCTAAATAATATTGGTTGTCATGACGATGATATATTGTTTTCGGTAACAGACATCGGTTGTCATGACGATGACGCATTGTTTGCATATCAGGAGAATGTTTGCGTTGGTGCATAGTAACAGCTTTCATTCATAATTTCACAGCCTTACATATTATCTCCTTTTGTAAAGTGAATCAATATTTTCGTTATACAAGAGTGTGAAATACAAATTTTATGAAATATTTTTACCACTGGAATCGCTTTCCAAATGCATGCAAAACACTTGAGACTTTTATAAATTTTCGAACATAGAGAAACCTCTCCTTGTTTTCCTTTTGGATATAACTGAAGATATTCTTTGCTAGGTTACTTCCGTTGATCAGTTTGTATAATTGGTTAGAGAGATATAATGATATGAGTTCAAGGGTGAAAACTTTAAATGCTCAGAATACTATCACTGTCTTTTTAATTTCATATTTTGTGATCTGTCCATAAATTCTTGCAAGATATGTTTTTCTTTTCAAAGCTATATTCATGCCGAAATGTTTCGACAGCAAATTTCTTTTTTTGGCAGTGTTACGAAGATCAACAAAGTCATATCTTAGAATAATTCAATTATTAAAGATAATTCGTCATTACCGATTTATTTAATCTTTAAACTTTGTGTATAGTTTGCTGAAATAACCAAACTGATTCTTTTCATATGAAGGAAACGAAAAAATAAAATTAAGGAAAAAGAACACAATCCAAAAGTTTGCATTGGTTGTATCAGTTCCTGTGTATTACGTCATCGGTTTCGTAGACGTGGAACGTTATCATAAATTGAACAATGAGAAAATGTGTTGTTATGAACTAATCAAAATACAACTGTTACCTAAGTTTCAAAGATGTAACCTACAGAACGCTAAAAAGAGCCAATCTGCCAGTATTGAAAAACAACCGCAAGACAAAGGAATGTACTTATAATTAGTGTGTACGCTCTACACAGGTGGAGTAACTGCAAATAGGTTTGTGGTTGACGCCACCTGTAGGGCAATAGGGCATTCCCAGAAAATAATAATGGAACCGAATACCTCAAGATAGGATCGATCTCTTATTGTTAAAATAAAAAGACATATTCACTACTATTGAAAAACACGTCATATCAATCAATGAACCTTTATAACTTCGGGTTATTAAGCCCGATATCTGAGTTATTGTGTCAAAATTTTAAGGAAAAAATTAAGTCAAAGTATTGAGTTTGTCACACAAAAAGTGACATTGAATTATTTTATATGTGTCTGTAGCACGGAAGCTGCCTATGATAAATGTAGTAAATATGTATCTAGGTATCGATATCAGCAATACAGGGTATTTATTGTAATATGTCAATATTACCATGGTAATATAATGTTATATGATGAGAACCAATAAAGGTATATATATTTATAATATCTAGTTTACTGATTAAGATGGGGGAAATTCCAAGTCGACAGTCGAGTCGGCAGGGATAACAATATCGGAAAACACACCTGTAAAAACATAAGTTTTGTCGATTATTGTATTGTGACATTTGATTGTTTACAGTTGGTTGAAGATTTTAGTAAATAAAACTTTTCTAGTTTATTTTCCGATATTCACTGCCCACTCTCACTTAAATTCAAACTTTGTAAATGCAAATATGGTACATGAAACTATAACTGATTCATGTGAAAAACCAAACAATTCGAATAATGAAAAAAAACTTGAATTCTGTGAAAAAGTTAATACTGAATTAATGAACATGTAAACTTATCTTTTAAGGATGAGACTTTGAAAGAAATATGTGAATGTTTTGTATCATCTGCAAAAACTGCTTTTCAAGTTACATGTATTAGAAATTCTAATAACTCCAGGAAAACTAATGTAAATGTAAACAAGCCTTGGTTTAACCAAGACTGTAAATCTGCTCGACAGAATTATCAGAGAGCAAAAATATTTTACAAGAAATATGGTTCCAGTATTTTTGATAAAGTGAAATATAAAGCGGAGAAAAATTATAAAAAAATGTTAAACAAAAGCATGAAAATGTATAGAACCGAATTGTGTAACAAATTAAAAAATATGCGGTCATCTGATCCAAAAGCATATTGGAAAATTTTAAACTCGTCAAATAAGAAAAGAAAAAAGTACAAACGTAAATATAAATGCGTTGATCGATTATTTTAAAGAACTTAACTCTACGGATGATTTGGAATATAGTTTAGATGATTTATTGCTGAACATCAATCAAGATGATTCCATTATAAACCAACCAATATCATCAGAAGAAATTAAGAAATGTATCAAAGGTTTGAAAAATAATGAATCGTCCGGGAATGACTTGATTGTAAACAAGTATATTTCCTCTACATGTGAATTTATGCTACCTATATATGTACAATTATTAAATGTCATATTTAATACGGGAATAATTAACACAATATGGCTGGAAGGGAATATTATGCCCATATATAAAAACAAAGGTGATCAACGTGATCCTGCGAATTATCGCCCAATTACTTTATTGAGCTGTATGGGGAAACTTTTCTCGTCCATTTTGAACAACAGGTTGGGTAGATTCTCTGATCAAGTTGACCTCCTCTGCAAAAATCAGTCTGGTTTTCGTAAAGAATATTCTACAATTGGCAATAACTTTATAATACATGTTCTATTTGAATTATTGAAAATAAGTAAAGAAAAATATATTGTGCATTTATCGACTTTCAAAAAGCCTTTGACTCTGTTTAGCGAACAGGATTATGGCAAAAATTAGTAAACTGTAATATTAACGGAAAATGTTTTAGAGTAATTTTTAATCTGTATGATGGTATTAAATCCAGAATAGCTTTGAATAATTGTAAATCTGACTATTTCCCATGTAATATTGGAGTTAGACAAGGCGAAATTTATCGCCGATTTTGTTATCGCTCTACTAAAATGACCTTGAGCAATTTTTACAAGGTCAAGGTATTAAAGGTTTAGAATCTGTAAATGATACTCTGCAAAATGAGTTGTCTATATATCTGTACTTGGCAATTTTATTATATGCAGATGATACAGTTCTGTTTGCTGAAACACCAGGGGATTTACAAAAACAATTAGATAGTTTCCAGCTATATTGCGAAATGTGGAAATTAAAAGTTAATGTATCGAAGACAAAAATAATTATCTTTTCCAAAGGTCGTTTAAATAGAAATCTAAGGTTTACTTATAATAATTATGAAATCGAGATTGTAAAGGAATTGAAATATCTTGGTTTTATGTTAGGTAGGTGAGGTGGATATGCCTGTAACAAAAAATACCTGGTATCTCAAGCAACAAAAGCTATGTTTGCAGTATTGAGGAAGTCTCAATAGATTGCCAATTAGACTTATTTGACAAAATTATAAAACCAATTTTATTGTATGGTTGCGAAATATGGGGTTTCAGTAATTTTAATATGATCGAGCGTTTACATCTCTAATTTTGTAAATTCATACTTCATGTAAATAAGTCTACGCCAAATTTTATGGTGTACGAATTGGGGAGGTATCCCCTATCAATAAGTATAAAAGTGAGAATGATCACTTTCTGGGCAAACCTTGTAGAAGCAGATTATAATAAAATATCCAGTATTTTGTATAAATCATTATTTCACAAAATTGCAGAAGAAAATGGGGAAACTGGTTATTACATCCCCTGGATAAGATATTTGAAAAGTATACTTGATGAGTGTGGATTATCCAATATATGGATATCACAAACATTTCCAAATATTTTGTGGTTAAAAAAAACTGTTGAACAAATTTTATGTGACCAATTTTTGCAAAAATTGTGATTCTGACAAAAATGAATCCAGCAAAGGAATAAATTATAAATTATTTAAAGATGAACTAAAATTAGAAAATTACCTAAATATCCCGGCAACAAAAAATGCCATGATGTTCTGTAAATTTAGAACTGGAAATGCCAGACTTCCAATAGAAAAAGGAAGATGGTTAAATATAGAGAGAAGAAATAGAATATGCCATTTGTGTAATACTGAAGCTGGAGATGAATTTCATTATGTTTAATTGTCCAAATTTTTCAAATTAAAGAAAATTGTTTCTTCCAAATTATAATAGCAGGCAACCAAACCGTTTAAAATTCCAGCAACCTTTTTCAACAAATAACAAAGTTTTACTAGTTAAAATATGCAAATATACTAATATAGTAATAGAGAGAGTCCGTTCTCCTGGTTAAAACAGCACGTACTCTATCTTGAATGTACCCATTGTATATTTTCTTTATATCACATGCAAATTGTGGTTTAAAAGAATAAAATCTTGTCTTGTCTTGACACTGATCTGATCTACAATAAAAACCTGCCACATCTTATTTACTTTTGTGTTTGAAGTATTAACGAGCTAGTCGGTTGCTTAGTAAACACGTTTTAGATAAGACACATAACGGTGACTGAAGACAAACAGTTTCGTGCCAATCCCGCGTTCCAAGGTGCTAATAGGCATGTAGGCGACTGTCATAGTACTATGGGAAAATAACAGGTTGCGGTACCGAAAACAGGGAAAAGTAAATATTTTTGTGCTGATTAATTTGTTGATGTTATAGTGTTTATACCTTGCAACCGCTGAATTCTGGCATGAAGACAAACACGTATAATTATGATAAAATAATATCAAAATATGTTATATAAAGATTAGGATTTAAGTAATATCACAATATGATATTTAATAAGTAGATGAATATGGTTAGTTATAATAACGAAATAATAAACAATATGTAATATTATATGATGATAAATATGTTAGATTATGATTTAAATAATATCACAATATGATATTTAATAAGTAGATGAATATGGTTATTTATAATAACGAAATAATAAACAATATGTAATATTATATGATGATAAATATGTAAGATTATGATTTGAATAATATCACAATATGATATTTAATAAGTAGATGAATATGGTTATTTATAATAACAAAATAATAAAGCAATATGAAATATAATGTCATGATGAATATGTTTCATTCTGCATAGGTAATATCACAATATTTCATATGAAATATAGCTAAATGCATATAAAAAGTATTAACGAGCTAGTCGGTTGCTTAGTAAACACGTTTTAGATAAGACACATAACGGTGACTGAAGACAAACAGTTTCGTGCCAATCCCGCGTTCCAAGGTGCTAATAGGCATGTAGGCGACTGTCATAGTACTATGGGAAAATAACAGGTTGCGGTACCGAAAACAGGGAAAAGTAAATATTTTTGTGCTGATTAATTTGTTGATGTTATAGTGTTTATACCTTGCAACCGCTGAATTCTGGCATGAAGACAAACACGTATAATTATGATAAAATAATATCAAAATATGTTATATAAAGATTAGGATTTAAGTAATATCACAATATGATATTTAATAAGTAGATGAATATGGTTAGTTATAATAACGAAATAATAAACAATATGTAATATTATATGATGATAAATATGTTAGATTATGATTTAAATAATATCACAATATGATATTTAATAAGTAGATGAATATGGTTATTTATAATAACGAAATAATAAACAATATGTAATATTATATGATGATAAATATGTAAGATTATGATTTGAATAATATCACAATATGATATTTAATAAGTAGATGAATATGGTTATTTATAATAACAAAATAATAAAGCAATATGAAATATAATGTCATGATGAATATGTTTCATTCTGCATAGGTAATATCACAATATTTCATATGAAATATAGCTAAATGCATATAAAAAGTATTAACGAGCTAGTCGGTTGCTTAGTAAACACGTTTTAGATAAGACACATAACGGTGACTGAAGACAAACAGTTTCGTGCCAATCCCGCGTTCCAAGGTGCTAATAGGCATGTAGGCGACTGTCATAGTACTATGGGAAAATAACAGGTTGCGGTACCGAAAACAGGGAAAAGTAAATATTTTTGTGCTGATTAATTTGTTGATGTTATAGTGTTTATACCTTGCAACCGCTGAATTCTGGCATGAAGACAAACACGTATAATTATGATAAAATAATATCAAAATATGTTATATAAAGATTAGGATTTAAGTAATATCACAATATGATATTTAATAAGTAGATGAATATGGTTAGTTATAATAACGAAATAATAAACAATATGTAATATTATATGATGATAAATATGTTAGATTATGATTTAAATAATATCACAATATGATATTTAATAAGTAGATGAATATGGTTATTTATAATAACGAAATAATAAACAATATGTAATATTATATGATGATAAATATGT
>NW_018407305.1:272388-311587 GCF_002113885.1 Mizuhopecten yessoensis
TCTACCAATGAACACTGGTATGACAATGTTTCAGCATGTGACAAACAAACCTTCCTGTCTACCAATGAACACTGGTATAACAATGTTTCTGCATGTGACAAACAAACCTTCCTGTCTACCAATGAACACTGGTATGACAATGTTTCAGCATGTGACAAACAAAGCTTCCTTTTTACCAATAAACACTGGTATAACAATGTTTAAGCATGTGACAAACAAAGCTTCCTTTTTACCAATGAACACTGGTATAACAATGTTTCAGCATGTGACAAACAAACCTTCCTGTCTACAAATGAACACTGGTATGACAATGTTTCAGCATATCAAATTTTATTTGTTTGTTGCATATTGAGTCTTTCAAAAAATATTTTGGTTAATTCTGCAAAGCAACGCAATTTCGTTGCTATGGAAGAGCTTCTACGCATGTGCACTGAAAAAAGATAGCTGAAATTAACGAGGCGTTGATAACAAATACAATGTATATGAAGAAATACGTATTATGCGTGACTTGAGATGAAATTAGTTGTAATAATAAAATAGACCAGTTATTTTATTAAACCGTCACCAACCAACAAATACCATCTAGAATGTCCGGAAACATACAGAAAATTATACCTATTCAACCATGTTTTGCATGTGTGACTAGAGACGAAATTAGTTATATAAACACATTTTATTGAATGGTCAACAACCTACGAAGTAGATCCAGAAAATCTGGATACAAAGAGATAAATACACATTAAAAATCCAACTATGATATCGTTAGTTAAATAAAATTAACTTATTTTTGATCGATTTTGGTGACGAGGTGATCATTATTGCGAAGCTGAGTTTGGTGGTGAGGTGACTATTCCCGGCTGTTATATTTTATCTAATGACCTGCCGAACTATTTACTGCTTGTTATATTTGACCTGATGACCTGCCGAACTGTTCCCGGCCTGTTATATTTGATCTTATGACCTGCCGAACCATATCGGGCCTGTAACTTTTGATCAAAAGACAAATCAAACTATTCCAGGACCGTTGTTGATCTAATGACCTGCCGAACTATTTTCGGTCAGTTATGTAGTTGTAAATTGAAGCAGAATCATGTTTATCTACACTATCAAGACGTACACGTGCGGTCGCTGTACAATTACATCCCGGTAATACACGATAATGTAGCATGATTTACGTCATCAGCAGAATACACTATAGTGCTGATCCGATAAATATGCTTATGTACTCTCGGGGATATATTTTTTTGAAGTTTAAAGAATTGACAATGACATAGGCAGTAAACTGAATTACAGCTAAATTTCAAAAAAATGTACACAATATTATTGTGGCCACCGATTAACGACTACTTAATGTTCATAAGATGTCCATATTATATGAGAAGGTAGATAAACTACGGATAAGTCGACATATCATTACACTTGCTGGGGTATTGTATGGAGTGTTTATCGTGTTAATCCAGGGGTGTGACATCGACTAGACATATATCAGGTTATATGGCCTACATATGTAACCGAAAACGAGGCTTCTGTATGAAGGCGTAGGCTTCCCGAACCTGACGGTTTGTATGTCTTCTTAGTTACCCCTAGTTACCACGTCATGGTAGATACAAGCTTCGATACGATAGAGACCTACCCAAATTATAATTATAATTATATTGTATTGGAAACGATGGATGTAGGTTAAAATTGCGATGTGGAAACGATGGTAAGAAAGGGTACTTTTTCCGCACATACCTTTTTGGTAATTTTATAAAAGGATATTTTCATTATTTTATGTTAAAATATAACTCATTAAACATGATACATATATAGACCATCCCGTGTCAGATGTTTCTACTGTGAATATGTTTAAGAAAGACAACACAATAATGTCAGTTTTATGTCTTCGTTCCAGATTATTTTGAGCCGGTTCTGTGGTTCCAGAGACATCCATGATCTGATAGCACAAGCAGCAGGAGTCAGCAGGTATTTCCTTACAATTAGCGTTAAATTGTTAACGTCACACTGCAGGTTATAAACGTCACTAATTGTGTTGTAAACATGACACATCATTTGATGTATTGTTATAACAGGAACTCTTTGACTCCAGTGTCTTCACATCAAATGTACCACTGACTTAATAAAACAAGAGGCCCAAGGGCCTTAGTGGTCACCTGAGTTATATTATAGGTACTGGTACCTCAATTTCATTGTTGAGATGTACAAAATGTGGAAAACAACATGCAAACAAAGTGAAATGCAATACTTGTCATGTCAGTATCCAAAGGATAAGAACTTAAACAAGAGGCCCAAGGGCCTTACCGGTCACCTGAGTTATGAAAAAACTGATGTTATCGATGTTACCAAATGAAAAAGAAATTATTTTGTAACAAAGGTAACTTGAACTACATGTAATGCAAAAGTAGTGTGAAAGATCTGGGTAGTATATGTATTATGTACAAATAGTGGTTCCGTCAGTCAGCTGAATTATGGTACAGCACCTTAAGACCCTTCCATCTATGAAGAGTATTTGATTCTACCGTATCTTGGTCTTGAGAAGAAGATTTTTGAAGTTTCAGTCAATTCAACTTTTCTGGCCCCCCCCCTCCCCCCATCAGTCTCAGGGTGTCATTCAGGACTGATATGTGCATACCATCAAACTGCTATCCAATGCTGATAATGCTAACGAAGTTTGAATTAATTCCAATGGAAATTAAACAAATGCTGGTGCAAAATGTGATTTCCCTATATAAACTATAGTAAAGTTTACCGTCTCCCCAGTGGGAAACATGAGAGCCCAGGGTCATGAAATTCCCTATCTTGGTAAAGCACCTTAAGACCCTTCCATTTAAGAGTGTTTGAGTCTACCATATCTGGATCTCGAGAAGAATATTTTTGGATTTTAGTCGATTTGACCATGGGGACCATACAATTCACACTTTTGGTTGATCTTTGGCCATGAAAGGTTTCTGCAAAACTTCATTGAAATTGGTTCTGGGGTTTTGGAGAAGGAGTCGAAAATATTAATTGTTTACGGACGCACGACGCCGGACAAAAGACGATCGCCATAGGTCACTTGAGACTTTGTCTCAGGTGACCTATAAAGTGGTGTTATCAAATGAAGGCTGACAATTCATAAACATGTTTTGTTTAGGTAAAGATAATCAATGGTGAGGTAAACGTCATACAATTACGTTAAGCGATGAAATATAACACTGTTGATTTGCTTTTAAAATTATACCCGATTTGCAACGTAATGCCAATTGCGTTAAATATCTTTTCATTGAGCTTGCCGGTACAATTTTTGTTCAAGTATTAATTTGCTAAGCTTACCTTCATGTGCATGTTGTATTTGATTGAGTTAATCATTAATATAGGACTATAAAAGTCAAACAAAATGGATGCCATATGCTACAGTGTCAACACATGAGGACCAAAAATACTATAACATCAGCACTGGATAAAACATACCACAGCGTCAACACAACACTACAAAAACATATCACGGTGTCATCGCACAAAGACCAGCTTTAACCCAAAAGGATAAAACATACCTCAGCGTCAACACAAAAGGATAAAATATAGCACAGCGTCACCACAAAAGGACAAAATATACCACAGCATCAACACAAAGGGACAAATTATATCTAAGCGTCAATACAAAAAGGACAGAAAATACCACAGCGTCAACACAAAAGGACAAAATATACCACAGCATCAACACAAAGGGACAGATTATATTTAAGCGTCAATACAAAACGGACAGAAAATACCACAGCGTCATCACAAAAAGACAAAACATACCACAGCGTCAACAAAAAGGGACAGATTATATCAAAGCGTCAACACAAAAGGACAGAAAATAACACAGCGTCAACACAAAAGGACAAATTATACCACAGCATCAACACAAAGGGACATATTATATCAAAGCGTCAACACAAAAGGACAGAAAATACCAAAGCGTCAACACAAAAGGACAAAATATACCACAGCATTCACACAAAGGGACAGATTATATCAAAGCGTCAACACAAAAGGACAGAAAATACCACATCGTCAACACAAAAAGACAAAACATACCACAGCGTCAACAAAAAGGGACAGATTATATCAAAGCGTCATCACAAAAGGACAGAAAATACCACAGCGTCAACACAAAAGGACAAAATATACTACAGCATCAACACAAAGGGACAGATTAAATCAAAGCGTCAACACAAAAGGACAAAATATAACACAAGTTTAAAAGCACTTAAAGTCAATTCTTGTAAACAAACACAGAACTTAAAAAATGAATAAATAAAAAAGACGCACATGAACCAAAATGACCAATTCATAAAGAGCTTATATTGCCCGCATGATACAGGATTTTCTGTCGGCCTAAGATGGCGCTTGTAATCTAGCAAGGCCAATCAGGCAGTCTATTAATCAGGCATTAGAGGAAATAACAGAGTAAGTTAGGTCTGATAAAAAGACAGTATAAGGCTCAATAAAGATTTACACAAGATAGTCAATATCATTTACAACTAATGGTACAGCAGATATGTGGATCTCAGTGTCGTCAGGCCTTAACATCTATACAAACTATAACGCAAGGAAACGGCTTGAGATGAGGAAGGTAGTAAGATAATGAGCTGGCTTTCAGCATGACTGTACACATTGCGTAAAGGACCGTCTGTTATGAGACCCCAAACCATACACGCGTTTAAAATACTACCTCATTATGGTAGGTAGCAATTATTAGCAACTTGATCTGAGACTTTGTCATCATCATAAACACGAGGTTGTTTTAGGGTTCATGTCGTGGTTACTGGCAAATCAATCGTATCAGATGTTTACAATTTGAGAATAGCTGAGAAACAAGTCTAACAAACGATAGAAACAAGTCTAACTAACTATAGAAACAAGTCTAACTAACGATAGAAAGAAGTCTAACTAACGAAAGAAACAAGTCTAACTAACGATAGAAACAAGTCTAACTAACGATAGAAACAAGTCTAACTAACGATAGAAACAAGTCTAACTAACGATAGAAACAAGTCTAACTAACGATAGAAACAAGTCTAACTAACGATAGAAACAAGTCTAACTAACGATAGAAACAAGTCTAACTAACGATAGAAACAAGTCTAACTAACGATAGAAACAAGTCTAACTAACGATAGAAACAAGTCTAACTAACGATAGAAACAAGTCTAACTAACGATAGAAACAAGTCTAACTAACGATAGAAACAAGTCTAACTAACGATAGAAACAAGTCTAACTAACGATAGAAACAAGTCTAACTAACGATAGAAACAAGTCTAACTAACGATAGAAACAAGTCTAACTAACGATAGAAACAAGTCTAACTAACGATAGAAACAAGTCTAACTAACGATAGAAACAAGTCTAACTAACGATAGAAACAAGTCTAACTAACGATAGAAACAAGTCTAACTAACGATAGAAACAAGTCTAACTAACGATAGAAACAAGTCTAACTAACGATAGAAACAAGTCTAACTAACGATAGAAACAAGTCTAACTAACGATAGAAACAAGTCTAACTAACGATAGAAACAAGTCTAACTAACGATAGAAACAAGTCTAACTAACGATAGAAACAAGTCTAACTAACGATAGAAACAAGTCTAACTAACGATAGAAACAAGTCTAACTAACGATAGAAACAAGTCTAACTAACGATAGAAACAAGTCTAACTAACGATAGAAACAAGTCTAACTAACGATAGAAACAAGTCTAACTAACGATAGAAACAAGTCTAACTAACGATAGAAACAAGTCTAACTAACGATAGAAACAAGTCTAACTAACGATAGAAACAAGTCTAACTAACGATAGAAACAAGTCTAACTAACGATAGAAACAAGTCTAACTAACGATAGAAACAAGTCTAACTAACGATAGAAACAAGTCTAACTAACGATAGAAACAAGTCTAACTAACGATAGAAACAAGTCTAACTAACGATAGAAACAAGTCTAACTAACGATAGAAACAAGTCTAACTAACGATAGAAACAAGTCTAACTAACGATAGAAACAAGTCTAACTAACGATAGAAACAAGTCTAACTAACGATAGAAACAAGTCTAACTAACGATAGAAACAAGTCTAACTAACGATAGAAACAAGTCTAACTAACGATAGAAACAAGTCTAACTAACGATAGAAACAAGTCTAACTAACGATAGAAACAAGTCTAACTAACGATAGAAACAAGTCTAACTAACGATAGAAACAAGTCTAACTAACGATAGAAACAAGTCTAACTAACGATAGAAACAAGTCTAACTAACGATAGAAACAAGTCTAACTAACGATAGAAACAAGTCTAACTAACGATAGAAACAAGTCTAACTAACGATAGAAACAAGTCTAACTAACGATAGAAACAAGTCTAACTAACGATAGAAACAAGTCTAACTAACGATAGAAACAAGTCTAACTAACGATAGAAACAAGTCTAACTAACGATAGAAACAAGTCTAACTAACGATAGAAACAAGTCTAACTAACGATAGAAACAAGTCTAACTAACGATAGAAACAAGTCTAACTAACGATAGAAACAAGTCTAACTAACGATAGAAACAAGTCTAACTAACGATAGAAACAAGTCTAACTAACGATAGAAACAAGTCTAACTAACGATAGAAACAAGTCTAACTAACGATAGAAACAAGTCTAACTAACGATAGAAACAAGTCTAACTAACGATAGAAACAAGTCTAACTAACGATAGAAACAAGTCTAACTAACGATAGAAACAAGTCTAACTAACGATAGAAACAAGTCTAACTAACGATAGAAACAAGTCTAACTAACGATAGAAACAAGTCTAACTAACGATAGAAACAAGTCTAACTAACGATAGAAACAAGTCTAACTAACGATAGAAACAAGTCTAACTAACCATAGAAACAAGTCTAACTTACCATGGAAACAAGTCTAACTAACCATAGAAAACACTTTATCGTTCATTGGAACCAGTTCTTTAAACGGTCCAATTGCTCCCAGGACACTTTCTTTCATCTGCTGTGATTTTGACCTCAATGTCATCCTCCTTTAGTATAGTTTTGAGGTCCACACATGCCTCTTTATCGTTTTAGAGTACAGTGAAATCTGTTCTATGTTCACAAACATGTTGTTATCAGCCGCGATGGTGTAGTGTGATTGTGTTGTGGACGTGCTAGATTTGTTACTATCTACTAATTACTATCTAAGAGCTATTCAGTTTCAAATGGTTATGTAATGAAGCTGTTGCTTTTTCTATTAAACCATATCGCTAGTCCTTCATAACATTTGTTGGATATTTTTCTGAACAGCTGATAAAAGCAAATTTATTCTTGGCGTTTTTAATCACTAATAGAGAAATCTCTAGCTGTTCGGCTTTAATTTGCGGTGACAGTTGTTGTTTTAATTTTGCAAAACCGGAAGTCTTCCTAGCCAAAAGCAAGTAGGGAAATTTACGCATTGGTCATCTGTTTGTTAGAGTGCCTTTAACAACACTTTTCTAAATCAATAGAACTTCCATAAACACATCTCATTCATCAGCATATGTGAGCCTTCTACTTTTAGAAATTCTGATTTTGGAGTTTGTGAATAGTAAACATGATCACCCAAGTCACCCAAGGGAGCCTCTTTGTGCTTAAATTCTCATTGTTTTTTATTTTAAATTAGAATTCCAATAAGACATATCATCATATTCATTCATTATTACGCAAGGGACCAACTCAGTTAATTTCAACAGGAATGTTCAAACACAAAATAATAATTGAACTCCAACGCTGGCCAGCAAGGCTGCTTTTAAGTTATTCTTAAGGCTCGGGTACCAGCATATTCTTGAATATTCAAAAGGAGATTAATTCAATAGCATGAATAAAAACATATATATTACATTTTCCATTTATGATTAAAAATGTAATGTTCCAGTTCCTTATTACAATAAACATTACATTTGTATCTCGGTTAAGTAATGATAACGTGATTCCATCTCCCCCTATAGTGGGCTTCTCATGTCTCTCAATGGCTGATAACGAAATTGTAAATACTACTATAAATACTGAGATAAAAATAGTACAGACAAACTATAAATAAGCGAACTCTTTTACACGTAATCTCCTCTTTCGTTCTGTGTGCATCATCTCCACATCTGATTACCCTGCTCAATCGTGAGATATGGCCGGCGTAGAACCCTGATGTATGAGCTTTAAGCTTGTGATCTTTATGAAAGTGTTTCCAATAATACAGTTCTGTTTACCTGAACCACAAACCGGCGTGGCAGCATATTGGATATCGATCCACGCTGCAAGTTATGGCGTCGGATCAATCTTCTAATTAGGGGAAAGCACACAGATCAGGATAACGAGCATGCGAGACACGTTACTCCCAAACACTTGAATGGGAGATAACCCCCGGGGAAGATATCTTTGTCAGCACATCTGTTTTACTTTAGTCAATTAAACAGGATTTTCCCGCAGTCACGACCTGAATCACAGTGTATCATACAGTGGCTTATAACCCATCGGTACGGTGTTGTAGAGTAACGCAGGATAACAGGTAAAAAAGGAGTGAAAATCTAAATGATGCATTTCAAAGGTCCTTTTTTGCGACGTGTTTTCAAAATACAATACTGATTAAGATACATGAAAAGCCTGGTACATTAGATGAATACTTAATCTTAAACATTAGAATAAATGTTCAAACGCAATGGAAGTGTATGACATTTTGTTAAAGACCAAGTAAGGCAAACCTTATGGCGACTTATATTATATTTACATATATTATATGAATAAATGAAGTGTTGTGAAATTTATATTAAATAACACACTTTATTTATTTTTTGTATTTTTTTGTATTTTTTTCCAAAATTTAAAACAATGCAAATAAATCATATATAAACATTACTCCTCTCACGCATTACAATTCATTCATTAAATATTCATTTATAATAAACTGCATATTTCCTGGTATAATTAATACCTGATTATGTTTATGTATAATTAAATTAAATTACAGCTAAATTGTGTCCGTTATATAAAGGCATCGTTTAGAAGTGANGGGGGGGAGAGATCGAGAAATAAAGAAGCTATATAGATGTGTCGGAAAGTTCAATGAATTTTACATATGTTTCTATAAAACTATTGAAAATACCAGAGTAGTTATCTTTTAATAAGTCATTTATAATTATAACACCCTTTTGAAACCGTTGCTTATAAAATAAACACTTGGCTCCTACTGTAAAATATTTGTTATACCACATAGGCATCTCTCTTACACAAGCTTCTATATCAGCTATTTTTCTCCATGATTGGAACACATCTTTCCAAAAAAGGTTTTTACAATTATTGCCTTGAATAATCGATGAGTATTCTGAACCACAACTAAATAAAATTTCCTGATTAACATATTTGTTTGAATATCACCTGATGTAAGCAACCTACGTATCCAAGGAAGTTTCAAGGCTTCAATAAAAGACTTGATGTGTATCATATTAAGACCCCCTTCCTGATAGCTTTTGATGATTTTTTCCCGTTTTGTTTTATCTACTTTACTTTTCCATAAGAAATTAGATATTTATGAATTTAATTTTTTAATAAAAAAATTCATCGGGATTTGGTAAGGAGATTAATAGATGATTAAATTGGGATATTAATAAAGATTTAATTATTTGTATTCTTCCTATTGGTGTTAATATTCGTCTACTCCAATTCTTTATTATTGACTTAAGTTTCACTAATCTTTTATAACAGTTTAATTTAGGGATTTGATGTAAACCTACATGAAATTCTATAACTTATACCATCAATGTTTGACTTCCCCATTGCAGGTTCCATTCCGGATAATATATCTCATCACTGTACTTTTTACTGCCTATCCATATAACTAATGTTTTATTTTTATTCATTTTAAGACCAGAATTTTTTGCAAATAAATTAAGCTCTTTTATTGATTCTTTTAATGATTGTTTCGTTCCATCTAAAATGAGAGAGGTATCACCAAAATTAAAATATTTAAATACATTTTCAATAAACTCCCAGCTAACAGAATCAAATGCCTTTTCAAAATCAACAATCAAAAGCATCCCATCTATATCATTGTCCTCTGTATACTGCATAATATCGTAAATTAATCGTGTATTTTCCCCTAAAAAACTGCCTGCAATAAATCCTGTCTGGTCAGTGTTAATTAATTTATCTAAAATATTTTTTTAATCTAGAAGCTATTGAGCCAGATGCAATTTTGTAAACAATATTCAAAAGACAAATAGGTCTCCAATTTTTAAGAAATTGCCTTGGTTTATCACCTTTTGGTATACATGTAATAATTCCTTGTTTTTGAGTTATAGATAAGTTTCCATTTATATATGCATAATAAATAGATCTTACAACAAATGTACCTAGTTGTTTCCAAAAATACTTCAAAAATCACTGTAAATCCGTCCGACCCGGGGCTTTTATTACTTTCCATGTGTTTTAAAGTATGTGACGCTTCAGTAAAAGTTATTTTACCCTCTAAAGATAAAGATTCTACATTGTTTAATTTTGGAACATTACCATTGGATAGAAATTTATTTTAATCCACTTCTTCGATATTACTATTACTTGCATACAGTTGTTCATAAAATAATTTAACTCCATTTAAATTATCATCTTGTTTTCTTATAACATCACCATTTTCTTTTTCTATTATCGGGATAATTTTTGAGGTAAAATGTCTAATTTTCAAGATTAAAAAAATAGTGTGTTGACTTCTCTCCCTCTTCCACCCATTTTGCCTTTGACCTTATAATGCTACCCTTCATTTTAATTTGTCTTATTTTTTCCAATTCCTTCCTTTTTTCACCTACTTGATCCAGATTGACATTATCCATATTTTCTATACTGTTAATAGATTCTATTAGAATATTTTCTTGTATATTTTGCAATTTTTTGTATATTATGCGTATGAAATAGTTTTACCTCGTATTTCAAATAGTAAGGTCTCTAAGAAAAGCTGGTCGTTGATTTGGAACTGGATATCCTCGTCTGATATATTATTAATAAAATGTGGGTTATATATTAATAGGGCATACTGCTTTTTAATTTCAAAAATTAGTTTATTTACAGTTTTGAGATAATTCTCATCATGTAATAAAGAATTATTGAATTTCCAAAGTCCTCTTCCTCTCTTAAATTCATTAAATATTATTGTTATAGAACAGATCTGTAACCAGTTTCAATACTAGAGTTCTGTACATTACTTAACATATTTTCTGATACGAGAAAAAAATCTAAACGCGCCTGTTTAATAGGATTATTTCTCCTCCATGTATATCTCTTATAATCTGGATGTTGCTCTCTTAAAATATCTACTAGACTGAATTCATCTATAAGTTCAATTACTTTATCTCTAGCTTTAGGATTATAATCAAGGTCAGGGTTCAGCACTAAATTAAAATCTCCACATATAATACAAAAATTATTACTATATTCATTTATTACATCTATTATTTGCTTATAAAAACCAGATGTATCTAAGTTTGGACCATATACTGTTATTAAAGTTACATTTTAATCATTTATCAACATATCTAAGGCAATATAATTACCTTCTTTATCAATTTTTTCTTTCAGAACTTTACCTTCAAAATTATTATTAATTAGAATCGCTACCCCCCTAAGTTAGATTTATAAGAACTAAAATGACAGCTATATCCCCATTCTGACCTAAGAATATTTTCAATATCTACAGTAAAATGAGTGTCTTGTAAACAGTAAATATTCCACTTCTGGCGCCTTAAGTATGAGAAAACATCTTTTCGTTTACCTTTGTCCTTCAAACCCTGACAATTTGCCGATAATATGTAATAGATTCTATAATTAATATAATAAAGACTTGAAAAGTAAAACCAACCCCTTGAACTTTTAACACTACTACGGTATAACGAGAATTATCGAAGAGGATAGAAAAGAAGAAGGGGAAGAAGGAGAAGAAGAAAAGAAGAAGAAGAGAAAGAACGAAGATATCATTTTTTAGGTGAAAACAGCCAAAACAGTTGAAACTTACGCATGCTTTCATTCTCATTCTTACCGGAAATACACACTTTATGGAAAAATAGATTCATTACATACGTGATAAAAGATTAATGGTATATTATTGTTTACCTAGATTGTGAGCGTTTATAATTATAAATAGTACAAAGGTTATAAACGGATAGCGGAAACCTAGCCAAGTCCTTCAATGTCACATTCGGATATATTCCCATTGTGTGTTGTACTTTTAACAACAACAAATATTTAATGATAACACCGATTGTTTATACAATCCTCGATATCCAGGGCTTACGCTCACTTTCGCTCTCTACACCCCTGGAATATGTCAAAGACAAATCGAAGGCTCAGTGTGCAACACCTTGAATATGAGACGAGAAGACTAGTTCGATCCTTTGATGTACATCAAAAGAATCTCGTGGTCACGTGACGGTAAAAATTGACAGGCTTTGAAGTCGGGTGTCTCCCTTTTGTAATATTCAAACGACAGATATCACCCTAGCGGTTGATCAGGTTTTTTTTACCAGAGACCAATCAAACAGCCATCTTCGTGCTTTCAATTTTGCTATAACATATTCCAGGGGTGAAGAGAGCGAAAGCGAGTGTGACCCCTAGATATCGAGGATGATTTATACCCTACTGAGCTTGAAATCATCGATACTGCAGACACTTTTACTTCAGAAACTTGCCTTGATCTTTACTTAGAAACAGACCAAAAGAGAAGGCGTTGAGCTAAAATGTACGATAAATTAGATGGTTTCAATTTTCCGATGGTGAACCTTCCTTTTCTTGTCTGACCAATAACATGATAAAAAGCCGAGTAACCTATTTACGTGAAAAATATCTTGGCAAAACTATCTAGGAAAATGGAAAAAAAATATGTCGACATAATTTAAACATTACTGCGACATATTCATGAATGATGTCGACATCTTTTAAAAAATATGTCGAAAGTCGATGGCAGGAATATGCCACCATATTGAAGTTCTAATAAAAACCTTGATGGTGTTGTGTGGAAGTAAAGGTCGTGCTATGTTCAGGCTGTACTTCGACCGGTAATGACGTTGGTTGAAGTTGTTTTTTGGCGATTTGGGCGTAGCCCATCTTCACCAGGCGCTGCATCTGGGTTTGTTGTTCCTCACTAATGTTTTTGTTTCGTGGGAGGGCGATCGAAAGGGGCCAAGAAGGTTTATAGTAGTAGTCAGTTACAAAAATGATTCGATAGTATTGTAAGATAAAATTTCTGTTTTTGTTTTGTTTTTTGGGGGTATTATTTGAAAGTGCAATTATTGTGTATTTTAGTGTTCTAATAGGGAGGTATATATTGTGTTTGTTATGTACCCCGGGTCTCAGACAACCAGTTTCACCCGGCAGTAGAGAAACGTCTCTGCTTCCGTGAGCTACAGTGCATTGCTTCTTTTACCGGGCTTGGCCGGAGGCTGAGATTATCCGGGGGTCCCTACGGTGTATGCGAGTTTTTACTTTTATTCTAGTGGGTGTGCGTTTATATAGTAAATAAAGAATTAGATTACTGCTAGATAAATATATGATTAAAGAAAAAGTAAAAATTGGCAGTTAGCAAAAGATAGAAAAAAGAGCTTGATGAGAGAGTTGCAATAGTTTCATAACTGGTTGTATATATATTTATAAACAGGACGTATATATTAGTAATATTTTGCCGTCAAAACCGTTAATGACGACCACGGATTAGCTGTAATATTCATAATTCCATAGACATCATTAGGCTCTAACCGGAATCACTGCCGTCATTGTTCTCCAGAGACGTGACACGCACGCGCCAATATAAGTCTGTGTAATTAGTAATTAGGTATTATAGATTTACCTTAAACCCATGTCATTATCATATAGGACAAATTGCGCAGTGAATGTATTGTGGTGATCACTGTTATGAGGGTTAAACACGGGAACGTTCACCGTGTGTCAGATTTGTTTCTAATTAGTTGTTAACATTGGGCTAACGCTTTTCATTATCTGACCGTTATTCACCAGCAGGATCATAGGAGTGACGGCAGTTCTCATTGTTGTTAATATCGAATAAGATTTATCACCCTGTTACTTCCCACAGATTAACCGGGATGAAATCGATTACCTGGCTTTGTATTCGGAATTATAGTAATAAATATTGAATGTATTTAAAATGAAACGTGATTGAATTTTAAAACTTTGTTTGCCAAATTTCTTTCAATATCGTCATGGTTCCTGACATGAAGATAATACGAAAGCGTCAACAAAACCACAAATCGAATAAAAATCGATAAAACTTTGGCAAAATAGGAACAAAGGAAAGATTTACATGGAGACCCTTGAGGAAATATAGGTCAATTATCAGTAATGCGACGTCATTAAAGCGAGAACTCGGGTAGTGACAACAAAACAAATCAATGAGGCACAACAAAACATCCTTTATTACAATGTAAGTTTTAACGTTACGGGATTAAATGGGTCTGTATCTGAATAGGAATAAATTTAGTCCAGGCCTCTTCCTATGGATAACAGTTTACAATTTGTCATTGAACTTCAATGCTTATAGGACATCATCCACAACTCATGTTTGTACAATGGGTAAGAGTAATAACATAGCGATCTGAAGTCCATGAGTTCGAGTCCTGGTCTACCTCCGCGGGATTTTTTCACTAAACGCTGTTTTTGATATTATTGTGTTTATTCCATCTTTAGTATTCCGTCATACCCGAAACCTATGGTTTTCTATTCAAAACTGATTTATCAAAGCTATAATCAAGCCGGATAAAATAGTTTCCAAGAAAAGTTACAGTTTTTGTCGTCATCAGGTTTCAACCAATCAAGCTAATTTAATCTGAAGAAATGAACGCTTTTTATATTCAGGTTAATGGAATGTGAAATGCGTTGTTCATTTTCCTGTTTTCCCAATGGTTTCATTAAACATAGATATATCATTACGGTGATAAAACAGAAAAAAAACGCTCAAAATAGCCAAAAGCTAATCTAGTAAGAAGGCTACGTGTGCTTTGATATGACCCAATATTGTGTTCAGGCAATGTAGGTAACGGTGACCTCGTTTCCGAAGATAAAACATGTGTTGCTTGAGGCATGCATATCGAATAAATCCTTTTGGAACCAAGGTTATAAAACACTTGAACTTGGACTTGCTTGTTTCACCATTAGAGAATCCGTTGTTGTTTTTATATACCTGTTTCACCATTAGAAAAAACACGTGTAATCCGTGGTTGTTTGTATATACCTGTTTCACCATTGGAGAAAACACGTGTAATCTGTGGTTGTTTGTATATACCTGTTTCACCATTCGAGGAAACACGTTTAATCTGTGGTTGTTTTTATATACCTGTTTCATCATTGGAGAAAACATGTGCAATCCGTGGTTGTTTTTATATACCTGTTTCACCATTAGAGAAAACACGTTTAATCTGTGGTTGTTTTTATATACCTGTTTCACCATTAGAGGAACCCGTGTAATCCGTGGTTGTTTTTATATACCTGTTTCACCATTGGAGAAAACACGTGTAATCTGCGGTTGTTTTTATATACCTGTTTCACCATTAGAGAAAACACGTGTAATCCGTGGTTGTTTTTATATACCTGTTTCACCATTAGAAAAAATATGTGTTATCCGTGGTTGTTTTTATATACCTGTTTCACCATTAGAGAAAACATGTGTAATCAGTGATAATTAATTTGTACTTGATTAACCTGTAAATAAAACAATTATATAGACTTGCTACCATTGTAATACAAATATGTAATAAGAGATAGTTCTTATGTACCTGGAAACACTGTAACTAAACATCTGTGCTCAGTTAATAATTCTATATACTTGTTTACAATGTAAATTAAAACACGTGTGGTCATTGATTATTTCTATATACTTGTTTACAATGTAAACTAAAACACGTGCGATCATTGATTATTTCTATATACTTGTTTTCAATGTAAACTAAAACACGTGTGCTCAGTGATTATTTCTATATACTTGTTTACAATGTAAATTAAAACACGTGTGGTCATTGCTTATTTCTATATACTTGTTTACAATGTAAACTAAAACACGTGTGATCATTGATTATTTCTATATACTTGTTTTCAATGTAAACTAAAACACGTGTGCTCAGTGATAATTTCTATATACTTGTTTACAATGTAAATTAAAACACGTGTGGTCATTGATTATTTCTATATACTTGTTTATAATTTAAATTAAAACACGTGTGCTCATTGATTATATACAGGTGTAAACAGTGATAATTTCTTTACATATTTACAGGTGTAAACAGTGATAATTGCTTTACATATTTACATGTGACATATCAACATTTGATAAGATAAGATTGTTTACTAAAACACGTGGAATCAGTTGTTTACATCTAAAACACGTGGAATCAGTTGTTTACATCTAAAACACGTGTAATCAGTTGTTTACATTTAAAACACGTGTAGTCAGTTAGATGACATGTGTCGCCTGTTATCATCGTACGGACAAACGGTATTCCTGACTAGTCGAGCTTGAGTTTCTCCAAAAGCGTAAATTTTGCCCTGAAAGAAATCACGGCGAACACATTGCCATGAATATAAAAGTTTTTTCTTTCTACACAAACAATGTACGTATTAAACGTGTCGTAACGTTTCAAAATCGACTGGTCCTTTGTCAAGCTATGACTGAGAGAGCGATTGGTATTAATTACCTGTACAATGAATTGACGAAATTGTATATTTTCCCCGTCACTCGACCGCCGACGTTTCGCGTATCGATAGGGAGCGTATACAAACGGCATAAGATAGGTATTATAGATATAATAGATATTGCCATAAACATTGACATTAAAAAGTGTCACAACGCGAATATAATGAATGGTTCGAAAAGTCGAGATGAGTATGTTGTTACACATTGGTATTCCTGTCATACAGTCACGGTATGTACAAATCTACCGTTTGTAATGATAATTGTTTACTGAATGTTCTGGTCACTTCAACAGATGTTCTGTTTGAATATTTTGGACTGATCAGAAGTGCTTAAATTTAGAATAAAACATTTTGGCTTCAATAGATTATATGTTAAAGAAGTATGTCATGAAAACATGGCCGTAATAACATCCGAGGTCATGACATTAAGCCAAATGGTACAGGGTTAAGAGATGCAGTTTGAAAAAGACAAAAGCAATTTGACTATCTGTGATAGTTTTATTTAACATTATATGTTGATTTATGAATTATTAATCCATATAATATGACTCAGGCATGGCCTGGGGAGAGCGAATCTCGTACATTTGTTTCGATAGTAAAGTATAATTTTTGAATCATAACATTACCCATTTTAATACATACAAAATTTACCTGTAATTGTATTTTTTTTATAATATACTTGAATCTTTTGCTGGGCAAAATCATTCATTTTGAAAACAGGCATTGCCTGAAACGAGAGAAGCGTCTAAATGCTGTTTTTTCAATCTTATCTTCTAAATAACATTGTTTAACATATTATCTATTTATTCGTTTTATAGCGATAAATGTAAAATTAATTATAAGTAAAGATAAGCATTCGAATGAATTATGCAGTCACAAGAGAAAAAACAAATGCATTTGGTACTGTTGCATTTAATAGCCCCGTCTATGGCCTCAGCGTAATGTTGCGGAAAGAGTGAGGCCCAGTAGAGGGACTTCATATTTGAAGATGTATTGTTTATCAAATATAACTGTTATTATCTGTTATTATAAAAACTAACTATATTGGTGATTAAATTCCAATTTTATTTTCCGACATGATATACTTTACATGATCCCTTTAAATCGTGTAAAAGAGAATAACAATAACCCAAACATATCATGATTTCTTTCTGGTTTGGTAGTGACTATATACTTCCGGTTTGGGAGGAGAGAAGAAAAGACTGAAAATTTAAAAGAAGCTTCAGTTTCTATAATTTTTAAAGTCATGAATTTACATAACCACAGAAAAAATACATCAAATAAAGAGATATTTTTGAGATTGTGTAGCAAATCTAAACAGCATTGTAAAAATAGGACCGCGGTAACTCTATACTAGCTACTTCCGTGACGAAGGATTTTGGAAGCATAGCATTTCGACGTTACCATGACTTCAATTCTTCATCTTCATCTGATTGACTTCCTCCGTCGATACCGACGATTACGGAAGTAGGGTCGTTGTGCTATTGTGCGTTCATGTTACCGGAAAAGAGCTTCGCTTCTTGCGCAAGAGCTGCGCTCTTATTATACAATAGAAACTACTCTAGACATTAAATAAAGGTTTATGTAAAATATTGGCGTAAAATCTTGACAGTTGTATTTGTGATGACGGGATTACAGCTGTGTCATTAATTAGAGGTCCCGCATAACGTGTCGTTTTATATTCTAACCATGAGTCAGGTTCTCCCCAGAAAATTTATGTTGTTCGTTTCGTAATCCATACATTACACAACGGTATACTAGAGGATTATGAAACAGGAATTAACTTGAAGGTTCAATGACGTAAAATCTTGACATTTGTGTTTGTGATGACGGGATTACCGCTGTGTCAGTAATAAGGTGTGTTTACCCCACATAACGTGTTGTTTTATACACTACTGGGTATCTACGCCAGTGTCAAGGAACCACACGGAGGATGACATAGCTATGTGTGTTACTCTTTGCGTTGACATTCCTGTAGGAGGTCAGTTAAAATCTTCAGCAACGTTTCATGTTTTTTTTTATTATTCAGACAAAAACATCCATTTCAAGTTTATATCACAAAAGATGCACAAATTTAAGACTGAACTGAGAAGGTAGCTAAAGAAACAGAGACACACACACAAAGATGCTTGGATATCCGTTTACTATATTCTAGCTTTCTATAATCTGTTGCTACATGAACATTTTTGAGACATAAGGTCTCGTCACAAATAGCCCTGACACTTTCTGGTCACGTGCAGTTTAGATTAAGCAGACATGTGTATTTATCCACTTTAAACGCAATCAAACTATTTGCGAAAAAAAGAAATATTAAAATGGTACATCTTTCATTCATAAAAGCAATTTTTCTTAGCTTGAACACCAATAAAATGTGTTGATACTATCTGAAATCTTACGCTACATATCTAACAGTGACCATAACATTTTCCTCTACATCACATCGGCCAAGCATGCAAATACTAGACCAGATAGATAAATAGTTAATTAATTTTCAAAAGTTACAAAAGACACGAGCTTTAGCTTTTGAAAATTAACTATCGAGAGTGAAATAAACACCATACTCAACAACCACGAGTCGTGTGATCTGTTTCTACCACAATCTCATGATCAGTCGAAAATAACATGCACACGTGTATTTGTTGACAAGGCTGGCGTAGTGTTATGACCCATATGTAAAAAGTCACTCATTAATATTAAAAAACAACTTCTTTTTTACAAATTCAACAATTGTCAAAATTAATATTTCGGCAACAACTTCATGAAAAAATATAATAGATGAACGACTTTACATATTGAGAGTAGCCGTATTTCATTGATTTATATAAATTAACCACGGACTATATGCGCGTAAGCATATCGTACGAAGTGACGAACTTATCGCTGTCAATGTCCAAAACCATAGGCCTACGTTTCTTCTTGACGGTTCTATGGTTGACGTTTATAGTGAAAGTTCAGCCATACGCCCATAGGCAGGCCGTCCAAATAGCGATAACGGGACGTTGGGAGAACGAAATATTTTCCGACACTGTGACAGATCGTAATTTGTTTTGGTTTCACGACCTGGACACGCGACGGTGTGACGTCGAAACGATACCGATCGTCTGTAGAAATTTTGCCTGAAACTAGCGATCAAATCTTTAAGTATCATCTTCTTTTAATATCGCCTTAATAACCCCCTTTTCCGCTAAACCACACAAAGTCACCAACATTTGTCGGATGTTGATAGCAGACGACGTAAACAAAACAGCATGTGGCAAAAAGCAAGTGGAAAAAGTCGTCCCGGTCAAAGTTCATCTTCTCGACCAATCAAAACTCTTGTAGGTCATATACAATGATCCGAGAGTGGAATAACACAGCGTATTGTGGTAGAAGTACTTTACTACTACTAATAATAATAATTCGAAGTTCTTATATACCGCTTTAGCACAACCTAGTTCGTAGGTCGTCTCAAAGCTGGTCACAAACTATTATCCGTCGTTATAGGGCCTTTGCAACCAGCCAATATCTTTCTCAACTCCCTGGGGAGCGTACAGCCTGTGCTGCCATTTCGGCGCTGCCATTTCGGCGCTAATAGCTAGCATTCAACAATTCTAGCACTGCCCAACCACGTACTCATTTACAGCTAAGTAAATTGGAACTGCGGGCCACCGTGTCTCTTTCTTTCTTTTCTAATGTCTCAAAAGTTACTTTTTTGATAGTGTTGTTTGAGGACATGCCTTATTTTAAGAGTGTTATTTGATATTTTCATTTGTAAATGTGGAATTTTTATAATTCATTTTCATAGATTTTATGTATGTATTTTTTAGATATTCCGGAATAACACTAAGGGACATCGATGGAGCCCTGGTCCCCATATCGCCATCCATGACCAAGAACGGGGCATCGTAAGTATATCTGGAGTACACATAGTATTATCTCAAGTAAATAAACGCTTAGCTTATTTTGAACACTAACAGGAATTTAAAACTTATTTTTGCGAGCTTTCAAAAACGTCTGTTTCCTTTGTCAAGCAAAGAGTGTAAATGACCGGTGTCTTGACTCGACTTTGAAACAGACGTTTTCGAAAGGTCGCAAGATAAGTTTTCAGTTCCTGTTTGTGTTTAAAATATACTCAGCATTTATCATTCGTACCAAACTGGCCATGGTGAATGCAATTCCGAAAATAATCTCAAGTGTTACAATTCCTTCATATATTGACATATGTATAATTACATCCCTTTACGTTATAACGCTTCTTGTGTCGAAGTACATAGGTATGACAAATATATATAGCCATATACGACTTTATAGAAAGCATTTGTTAAATATATATCATATTCGGTTATGTGTACCACTATAGAAGCCTTTAGTACTTGGTAGTATGATCATGAGGCTTCTTTCGAATATAGGGGCCGCGTAGTTTAGGCGTCTGATATTCTGCTACAATTAGCCCTTCACCACTTGGTCGCGGGTTCGCCATTCATCAGATAGGCTAACATGATTTCGTTATCAACCGAAATCTATTGCAGCTAATTGAGGTTATAGTAGATATGTAATATACCGCTTGTGATTATCAATAAGTAATTTGAAGCTTATATAATAAGTAATTTGAAGCTTATATAATAGGTAATTTAAAGCTTATTTAATAAGTAGTTTGAAGCTTATATAATAGCTGATTTGAAGCTTATATAGCTTGTTATTCCACTTCTCGTTTACAGGTCCCCATATGAAGTCGTAATAACCTCACCCACAGCTGCCAATGGTAAGCCACCTTCTACTTCTGACGTCATTATCACGTTAACACTGTGTCTTTATTTTATAACTGTTTATTATGTGTGAACGTAGTTATAATTTCTTTGAGTAACTGTATTTGTCCGCTAACCAACTGAGAATTATGCAACTTTCGCATTATGCAAACTGATTTCCGTCTGCCTATCTCCTTTATCAAAAAATACATTTTAACTTTCCGTTATTTCGATTGGACTTATATATATAATATAATATATATTATATAAAATATTTCGTTTTTTTACTCATCGTTATGTATTATATTTTCAAGCTGATTAATCGTTAACCACAATTGTCACAGGATAGACAAAACTAATTTTATACAACTAACAATTCACATCATATAACAAAACAACTTTATACTGACCACATTTAACATGATATTTTGAAATGTTGTTTATGCTTTCGTATTTTGAAATGATTCTGTCCATGGGCATGGTCTTGTTTCGAGTACGTGACGTCACGGTTGACCTAGATTTACATGGCGGGTGTCGTCGATAAAGCAGAGGACACTAACAGTTTTGGGACTTCTGGTCTTCTTCTCCTTACACTTTTCAAGGGCCTCCATGCAAATCTTCCGTTTGTTTATATTTTCCTTTACTTTTTTTTTTTAAAGTTTTGTTTACGGTTTTGCTTACTTCGGCATTCTCATTTTGTTTTCTGACGCTAACCAAATCAAATTTGTATTTCAACGTGACTACCGTATGCTATATTGTTGTCTATTTATCTCTGGTCTTGGAAGAGAAACTTTCAGTAAATAACATGTAAAGAGCAAACTCCAGACATTTTGATGAAATCAAATCTTGTTTAAGGCAAAAAGTAGCTTGTCCAGATACTATTCTCCTTCTACATTCCATAGTCATCCATATGTGATTTAAAAAAAAATGTATATGTGCAATTTACCTTAGACGGCTCGACAGGCGCTGTACACTTGTGTTTGACTAGTACACACATGGTGAGATTGGTTGTTTCTCATCCAATACAATCCAAAAAGGCATACTTGGCTATCATGTTATCTAACTCGAGTTAATTTACAAATTGTACAAAGATTCGACGATTGGCAAGTGTCTTTTACATTTTGAAAATTAACTTACTAGAGTAAGATAAACATGATAATCAATCGTCACGTGTTTGGGGGCCTTTCCTCCAACAACGACTACATTTTATCTGGAAAACCACGTTTCCTTTTGAAAATACATAATATCTGTTTCCGGTGGGGAAACAACGACAATAGAGCATTGCGTCACAACGGATGATGATATCGAAAAGCATTATTATTTGAAGTCATAATTAAAAAATACCTGACCATTTAACTCACACCAATGGTGTTAACCACTAGTGGGTAACCAACAAAGTTTACAAGTTTTCTAGTTCTTTTATCTCAAAGTCGTAGTAAGTGATAGAATAATTAGTGGTTTGGGAGAAAAGATGATACGAACTGACAAGAAATGACTATCCAAAAATGGCTGGCTATCCGAAATGAACTCCCATTTCATCAGATAGGCTTACATGATTTCCTTATCAACCTTAATCTATTACAGCTAATTGAGGTCATGGTAGATATGTAATATTCAGCTTGTGATAAACAATACATCATTAATATTAAAATTAGGAACATTAAATGTTTATCATTGACACATACGATAACGTCCGTAAGGAGAGATAAGATTTCATCATTTAAAGTTATAAATCGATCAGGTAGAATTCTAGTAAATGATTTAGTGGTTATACGCAAAACACGTGAGTTATGTAGCATAGATATACCACTAGACAATGGCTATGTCACTTCTCTCGGGAACTACTTCTTTTACTCAGGTCACTTGGAATATGTGCTCTCAGACAGTTGACGAGTGTTACTGATTTTTATGACTTCGACTGTTGATTAAGTGACTTTCGCAGTTGATTGACTGACCGAATTTCTGACTAGCCTTCTGACGCACTTACTAACATGAACAAGGTAGCTCAGTTGGTAAGAACAGAATACTTATGGGAGGTCAAGGGTTGGAATGAATGTCTGGTTTTTGTTCTATTTTAATACCCAGAACACTGTACACTGACAAATATTTGCAACTGATTAAAAGTGTCAGTTATTTGTTTTCATTGTATGCGATAGGTGGCGAGGATATTACGAGTGGAGGTATGTCACTCACAACCATTATAATCACGTGTGTTTTCTAGCTGTAAACAAGCACCCTTTTCTGTAGACCACATTTTATAGTGATCGCTCTGATAAAGATATGGACTTTAACCATGTTTAAAGGTATCATTTTTTATAACTTTTAATTTGTAAGTAAGGATCCATAAATTAATATGACTATATTCTTTATAGAACTGACGAAATATTTTTTATCTAGCCATTACTATCCAAATCAAAATATGTGAAAAAATATTAAAACTCTAGTCGAGGCATTACGAATTGAGGTTAGTTATTCCGGTGGGGAATTATTTCTCCATAGTTTTATGTACGATTGTAGTATTTCTTACCGTTATACAAATAAACAATGTTATTATGTCTTGATTTGTTGGCTTAATGTTACCACAGATAGTATACAATTGTTGATGATTACATTGTCTCTATCATTATGTTACTATAGTAACTTACACTTGTGTGTTCATGATTATGTTACTATAGTAACTAACACTTATGTAATGACTATGTTACTATAGTAACTTTCACCTGTGATTATGACTTTGTTACTATAGGAACCAATATCTGTGTTCCTATAACTATGTTTCTATGGTGACTTACACTTATGTGTCTATGACTATGTTTCTATGGTGACTGACACTTATGTGTCTATGACTATGTTTCTATGGTAACTTACACTTGCGTGTCTATAAGTATGTTACTATAATAATTTACACTTATGTGTATATGGCTATGCTACTAACTAACACTTGTGTGTGTATGAATATGTTACCGAAGTGACACACATCTGCGTGTATATGACTATATTTCTATACTAGCTAACACTTGTGTGTGTATGAAAATGTTACCTAAGTGACACACATCTGCGTGGATATGACTATGTTTCTATACTAGCTAACACTGGTGTGTGTATGAATATGTTACCTAAGCGCCACACATCTGCGTGTATATGACTATATTTATATACTAGCTAACACGTGTGTGTGTATGAATATGTTACCTAAGTGCCACACATCTGTGTGTATATGACTATGTTTCTATACTAGCTAACACTTGTGTGTGTATGAATATGTTACCTAAGTGCCACACATATGCGTGTATATGACTATATTTCTATACTAGCTAACACTTGTGTGTGTATGAAAATGTTACCTAAATGACACACATCTGCGTGTATATGACTATGTTTCTATACTAGCTTACACTTGTGTGTGTATGAAAATGTTACCTAAGTGACACACACCTGCGTGTATATGACTATGTTTCTATACTAGCTTACACTTGTGTGTGAATGAAAATGTTACCTAAGTGACACACACCTGCGTGTATATGACTATGTTGCTATACTAGCTAACACCTGTGTGTATATGACTATGTTTCTATACTAGCTAACACTTGTGTGTGTATGAATATGTTACCTAAGTGACACACATCTGCGTGTATATGAGTATGTTTCTATACTAGCTAACACTTGTGTGTGTATGAAAATGTTACCTAAATGACACACATTTGCGTGTATATGACTATGTTTCTATACTAGCTTACCCTTGTGTGTGTATGAAAATGTTACCTAAGTGACACACCCCTGCGTGTATATGACTATGTTTCTATGCTAGCTACCACGTGTGTGTGTATGAATATGTTGCCTAAGTGACACACACCTGCGTGTATATGACTATGTTTCTATACTAGCTTACACTTGTGTGTGTATGAAAATGTTACCTAAGTGACACACATCTGCGTGTATATGAGTATGTTTCTATACTAGCTAACACTTGTGTGTGTATGAAAATGTTACCTAAGTGACACACACCTGCGTGTATATGACTATGTTGCTATACTAGCTACCACCTGTGTGTATATGACGATGTTTCTATACTAGCTAACACCTGTGTGTATCTATCCCGATGCAGCTACAGTAGAAACACCTGATGATTATATTGTGTTTAACCTCATGATACTATAGACACATCCATTTTAATGCTTGAAGCTTAGATAGTTTCTAACTGATATAAAAATAGTAAATAACAATTTTGTACATAGTGGCAATACTGTGTTTATCCTTATATACTTATAAACTTCACTATTTCACGTGATCATTACATTGTGATTGACCCTAAGTGACTATAACAACTTTGCAAATTTATACCTGAAACAATCTACGTTAAGTGGTTGTATACACGTTTTATCTGATGATTGCACTATGTTTTTCGTTTTATTAGTTTGCTAGTTTATACCTTTATACCTAGTGATAACATTACGACTGTCTCTTGGTGTTTTCAGCAAAATAGTCCTATATAAACTGCATTGTTATACCTGATAATAACATTGCATTAATCGCTGTATTAATATAGTCATATATACACTTATGTTTGGTGATATGATTGGTTAATGTTTTGTTACTTAACAGCCATTTGTACTTTCATACCTGAAGATTACATTGTTCTAAGCCATATGCTACTATACCACCATATATTATGATACCTGAAAATAACATTGAGTTTATATAAATAGTAACATACACTTTTTTACCTGATCATTCCATTGTGAATAGAAATGGTTCGATCATCTCATTCCGTGACATATTTGTATCTATCAGCTACATATATATACATTTTTGACATATTTTTTCTGCTTTAGCACAAATAATTTAAACTTGAAATAAGTTGTATTAAGCTATGGTTTGAACACTGCCAAAAGCTTTCGACCCATTTGTCATTTTTATCACTAAACTGGGTTAGGGCGTGGTGTCAAACCATTGATAACCCCGATTTTTTCTGCTTTAAATTTTTAAATTACGGATTTGGGACAAAGATAAGCTCGTTTTTCGTCGATGAAGAGTTTATTACAGATCGATGATTTTATTTAGAATCGACTCTTTTAAATAAAGATTTAAAAATAAATATTTCACTTATTCTCGTAAAAACTATAGTAGCAGTTTCATTTTATTTTATTTTGAGTCTGGTTCTCTTAAATAGTTATCATGATTGATATTGTTAAAAGGTAACAAAAATGACTTCGCCACTTAGATTGAATGTAGGTACTTAGGGAGTGGTGATCAAGGACCTAATGCTAGCACAGTACTATTTATACTCAATGTTATTGCTAAAATAGCCAGTCCATGCGTTAAATGTACGTACTTTTAATATAAGGTAACGATAGCAACGGTTTATTACATATCTCTGTAGTCTCACAAAGTTCAGTAATTAATTGTGATCTATAAAGGGCTTAATCTAACACCTTCAATACAGCCCAGTACAGCTGTAGTAATTAAATGGCAATAATGAACAATTTTGATATATCTAAAAAGAGATTTTCGTTTATGAGGTATTGACATAGAGACTCAATTTCTGTATCAAGTTATGTATGCACTTGAATTTCTCTAACTGCCAAACATGACAAAAAAGGGACAGCGACACTAGTTGTGTTTATCCAAAGTCACGTGTGTTTATCCATAGTCACGTGTATATATCCATTGTCACGTGTGTTTATCCAAAGTCACGTGTATTTATCCAAAGTCACGTGTGTTTATTCATAGTCACGTGTATATATCCATAGTCACGTGTGTTTATCCATAGTTACTTGTGTTTATCCATAGTCACGTGTGTTTATCCATAGTTACTTGTGTTTTTCCAAAGTCACGTTAGTTTATCCATAGTCACGTGTGTTTATCCATAGTCACGTGTATTTATCCATAGTAACGTGTGTTTATCCATAGTCACGTGTGTTTATCCATAGTCACGTGTATTTATCCAAAGTCACATGTGTTTATCCATAGTCACGTGTGTTTATCCATAGTTACCTGTGTTTATCTATAGTTATTTTTCCATGGTTGCGTGTGTCTTGCGGTCATGACCTTTTGTTTTGCCGATTAACGACGGATTTGATATCAACAGCAGTTTGAATAACACGAATGTTAGGAATACTCAGAGTGAAACAACCTCCAAAGATCTGTATTTGATATCGTCGATCCATGATGGCTTTTGTCAAATCATGAACGCAATAAAATGAGCGCAGTAAAGACATTTTTCATTTACATTTGTGGTATGGCACACAGTGTAATGTGATAATATAATAACCCATCAACAGCATACAGCTTAGAATTAATTAGTAATACATAGAAAAAACCCATCATAATCCTTGTTTATTAATTAACTATGTAGATATTGCTGTAATATGTAATAAACGGCCCGTGCAATATAATCAACAATCTCAGCCAATATCGGAATTGTTACACAAAGTCGGTAATATTGAAAAAAGTCGGCCTTTATGGAAAATATTGGCCGACTTTTGACAAACTCGGCCAATACGAGAAAACGCGCGTAATCGAACGCGCCCGGTAAACTGTTCGGAACTCATCGGAAGGTAACGTCTTATCCTACGGCAAAACCCGACATGTTCCTTGCGCAGACGATAACATACATACATGTCTATAAACAGACAAGAATGGAGCGGATCTCTGACAGGAACGCAAAAACAGGGTCTCAGATGATTGATGTTCTGGTCCCCATGATCAGTTTGTGCACCAATCTGAATCGTCGCAATTTAATTAAAATTTTAAACAAAAGTTATTTTCTGATGGAATATGTAAGAATTACCTGTTTCATTGTTTTTATATCTGCATAGTTAATTAATAAAATGGTCAATAATTAGCTAATTCCATATTGGCCCAGTTATTAGGCCTCGGTCAGTCATATTGGCCATTGGCCTGCGGCCTCGGGCCAATATGACAGACTTCGACCTAATAACTAGGCCAATATGGAATTAGCTAATTATTTACCCTATAATAATGTTGTCAGGAAAAAAATACTCTATTGTAGCATTGTGTTTGACTGGAGAAAACCCTGTGTTCGATTTGAGAACATATGATATTTTAGCAGTGTATTTTAAACGGAGAATTTATCATAGTTAGCATTTTCGTTGAGAAGAAAAAAAGCATATGACAGCATTGTGTTTGATTGGAAAAAAATATATTTTAGCATTGTATTTTGACTGGAGAAACATTCTATTATGGAATTGTATATGACTGGGAAAAAATTATATTAATAAGGAAAAGACCGTGGTGAAGCATTGCTTTTGACTGTAGACACATTATTACTAGAGCATTGTGTTTGATTAGAAAAAATCATATTTAGCAGATTGTTTTTGACTGTTGAAAGTATTATCTTAACAATATGCTTGATTGAGTAATATCGTACCATTGGGTTGATAGGAGCAAACACTATCGTAGCGCTGTGTTTGATTAGATACAAATATCATCGTAGCATTGTGTTTGATTAGATAAAAATATCATCGTAGCATTGTGTTTGATAAGATACAAAAACTATCGAAGCGTTGTGTTTGATTAGTTAAAAAAAACTATCGAAGCGTTGTGTTTGATTAGATTAAAAAGAACATCGAAGCGTTGTGTTTGATTAGATAAAAAAAACATCGAAGCGTTGTGTTTGATTAGATTAAAAAGAACATCGAAGCGTTGTGTTTGACTAGAGAAAGTACTTGTACTAAGATATTATTGGAAAACAACATGAAACCAAAGTGTACATAAAATAGCAATTCGTTCTCAATATCGACGAAGCAATGGTTAACTATAAACTAAATACGATGTGCATGGATACACTTAAACCAACTCAAAGAGAACAAGACTAGGTATTCCCGACGTGTTCACATCCTCAGCTTCAGCAACCTCATCCACCATACAAATTACGGTAAAATCCAAATTAAATCGTCAAATGGAGACCCGAGACAATGATTTCAACAACGCCTATTGACCTTGGGCATGGTCCTGTTAATTGTGGTCAGTAACTTTGTTTTATCTTTTTATTTTCAATTTTTATACAAAAAAGACCCAATCGAATAGCAGATCACACTTAAATATAATAGAGGGATAACTGTGTTAGGTGTGTTTTCCTTCGCAGCTGGTGACGGGGAGGCCTTTACGCAGGTATTGACACACGTCGCCGAACAGTTCAGCAAGTAAGTGACCACAGATTAATTTGCACTAACACGCACGCTACATTACATTGTTACCGTGCACGTCGTCGGCACCATAACTGCTTGGTGACGTAACACACCATGCCAATTAATACAATATATTAATTAGGACCATACTGACGTTGTGGAATGAGAAGTGTGTATCAAGTTGAGTTTTGTTTGTATAGTTTGTACTTTGCACTATTTCGTATATTGAGTTAGAATCCCTTTGGCGTTAATGACACAACTTCAAATAGAAACAATCTATGATGATGTAAGATAGTACTATAATAAATCTTACGTTCCTGTTGACTAAAGTGACATTAAAACCTCCAACCTATGGACCTGAATTATTTGAGAATGAGCATGTTTACCGATAACTGCTGTTAGCCACGGGAACCGTAGCATAATTTCGGATTAATTGATACTTTTTTGATACTCATGACATCAACCACATAGCTACGGATCCCAGCATTTCGCAAAGTTCAGTTCAAGACCCTATTTCTCGTTTTTATACGAGGGTAATTATTTTACGATTTCTGAAAATTAGGCGTCAACTATGCCAAAAGCTGTGTGTTATTTGTTGAACTACACAAAGCGAAGTGTTATACATGATTATTTCATAAGTTGTCGCCGTAGGTCAAACAGGAAGATATGATGTCATACAGTAATATGAAATTTCATACAGTTAGATAAATTGTCATACAGTAAGATAAATTGTCATACTGTAATATAAAAATAACTTGCAATAAGGAATAATGTCATATGGTAAGATATAATTTCATACTGCAAGACATAACATCCTACTGTAAGATATAATGTAATACTGTAAGATATAATATCATACTTTAAGATCAAATGTCAAACTGTATGATATATCATGGATTATTTATAAGAGGAAATTAAGAGACAAATACACTCAAAATGACCGTTTGTTTTTGTATAGGATACTTATAGTTGAGACATTACAATCTCTATATTTTAGCTCTCAAAATATGGATTTGAACAGGTAATGTAGCCCCTCATTTGTTCCATTCCAACCTAACGCATGCGTAATTCCCCTCATTGATTCATATCCGGGGAAATCATGCTATCATTTTCAATTTTGATTTTTTTGTCCGTTTTAATCACCTAGCAAAATATTATTTGTATAACTTTCCCATGAAATTGAACAAACTAAAGCATACTCTATTTGTGAATGATCAATTTACGAAATCGTCATTTGTGTTGTACCTACATTTGTAGCTGTTGTAATATTCTTCAGGACCTTTTTAACTGCAGATAAATACGATACTACTGGTTACCGAATGCAATTTGCAATGAAGCATTAAAAAAGTATTTTGCTCATTATAAAATGGGCGATTTCTTTGACTGAGAACTTTTGTATCAAACACCAACACAGTGAGGAAACACATACTGAAAGTATGAAGAAACCGACGCAGAAAGCAAAACGAACTTTTCTAATCTTATAAAATACTGTTAAAACTCAAGCAAATCAAACGTATATTAAAAATACTAATTTATCACGAAAATCATTTTAATATGTAAACAATTTTACTACCAAAAAACATTCGAATCAAATTATTGATAAATAAACATATTGATTTATTTTAATTTTATATTGAAATTTGTACATGACACGATCTAAATGTTTTATAAATATAGTCAATCTTAATTATAGATTTATTACACTTCAAAACTTAAAAAAGCTGATCAAATTGCGACACAGTACTATACAAATTTAGCGAATCATTGCATGCAGCCCGCACCTAGTGTATATTGCCTACCCGCCGCGATATACAGGTATGATTGAGCACGCATGCGTAGACACCTACTGACGTTGAATCCTGCAGTGCTGTTCAAACCATCATTGACTAATTTTGATTACATTTTCCACAAGTGATAGGAAGGTTAATGCCTGTCTAGCACCCTTCTTAATTTTGATTGATAGGTCGGCTCCATTCATATTCACTGACAAATTTCAAGAGCACAAATTTATTCTAAGATCATCTAAATAGTATTGTCTTATTTGTTAAACGTATTTCAGCAGAACAAATCTAGGAAACTCACAAAACGTTAAGCGTAAGCCAATAAAGAATAAAAGAATCCAAAACAATAACTGATGATATACCAAAACATGATGATATACCGAAACATGACGATATACCAAAACATGACGATATACCAAAACATGACGATATACCAAAACATGATGATATCCCAAAACATGATGATATACCAAAACATGACGATATACCAAAACATGACGATATACCAAAACATGATGATATACCAAAACATGACGATATACCAAAACATGGCGATATACCAAAACATGATGATATGCCAAAACATGATGATATACCAAAACATGACGTGACAGATACACGCCAATCCTCTACCAATTAAACCACAGAGACAACAAGAGGCACCCGAGAATGCAAATAACAATAACCCATTGCTACAATATCAAACATAACATTGAATTATAATATAAAACATATAAATACAGTGGAAAAACAACAATAATCCTTGCTACGATATCATAACATAACATTGAATAAGAATATAAAACATATAAATACAGTGAAAAAACAACAATAATCCTTGCTACGATATCATAGCATAACATTGAATAAGAATATAAAACATATAAATACAGTGGAAAACAACAATAATCCTTGCTACGGTATCATTACATAACATTGAATTAGAATACAAAACATATAAATACAGTGAAAAAACAAAAAATAACAAAACATTGAATAAGAATAATAAACATATAAAAACACAAGATATATGGATGACACGTGCTATCTTATCGATAGCATGACATTGACTAAGGACATCAAACATACAACAACAGAATGGATGTGTTACTTTGTTGCCACGCAGTTGATGAAACATTTGTAACGTACATCATTTGAATTGAATAATTCACAGGGGAAATAATAAAAAGGGCCAAACAGATATAAAGCTAAAACCAAGAAAGAAATTCTAGTTTAGAAAAAAAAAAAAACCCAAAGGAAACTTATTAAAACAAAGGACAATAGAGGCACTAAATATAATGTTAAGTATGAGACATTTTGTGGTATACATAAAACGTAAGTGGTAATCTAAACGGTACAGATGACGCGATAGACACTTATATAACAAATGAAACACAAATAGTCATTTGCCGAATTATAAAATAAAAACTCGGTAATTGTTGAATAACTTGATTAAATTTTCATTTTATATAGAGCACAATTCTATGTCATTAAATATAGTTTCCATTATAACTAGTGTATGACTACTCAATAAAATTCATTTTTGGAGGAACTGATAATTTCTAAAACTTAGCCCCGTGAATTTTTGAAAACTATGGTTCAATACACGGCTAAATATTTGACTGCAATGGGGATAAAAGGTATAGGTAATACAACAGTTTTTTTTTTAAAGTTGCGGAAAAATAATAACAAAAACGTTTATAAATTCAACAAAACATGCAGTGATCTTAGGAAGCAACACAAGCAAGAATTAATCACGGAATCATTGAGTTTCATGTGTAGAACAAAAGTAGAACCAACACAAACGGATATTTTCGAAATCGAAACTTTATGATTATATCAGTATAAAGAAATAAAACATGTTGATGTTTGTGTGTTTTCCCTCAATTTAGAGTATTCAAAGTGGAGGAGATGAAGGCAGACATAACCAAACGGATCAACATACTGGAGCGCAGGCTGGAACGTAAGTACATAAGATGCCTTTGATCATCCTAAAACTGTGGAAACACATACACTATCACGTCGTTAACACATTAATTTAGCGACGGCTTGAACGTAAGTACATAAGATGCCTTAGATCATCCTAAAAGGGTGGCTCAGGATGTATAATATCACGTCGTTAACACATACGTTTAGCGAAGGCTGTAACGTAAATACATAACATGTCCTTGATCATCCTAAAACTGTGGAAAAATATACAATATCACGTCGTTAACACATACGTTAAGCGAAGGCTGTAACGTAAATACATAACATGTCCTTGATCATCCTCAAACTGTGGAAAAATATACAATATCACGTCGTTAACACATACGTTTAGAGAAGGATGGAACGTAAGTACATAACATGTCCTTGATCATCCTAAAACTGTGGAAAAATATACAATATCACGTCGTTAACACATACGTTTAGAGAAGGCTGGAACGTAAGTACATAACATGTCCTTGATCATCCTAAAACTGTGGAAAAATATACAATATCACGTCGTTAACACATACGTTTAGCGAAGGCTGTAACGTAAATACATAACATGTCCTTGATCATCCTCAAACTGTGGAAAAATATACAATATCACGTCGTTAACACATACGTTAAGCGAAGGCTTGAACGTAAGTACATAAGATGCCTTTGATCATCCTAAAACTGTGGGAAAATATACAATATCACGTCGTTAACACATACGTTTAGCGAAGGCTGGAACGTAAGTACACAAGATGCCTTTGATCATCCTAAAAGTGTGGCTGAGGATGTATAATATATGATATCACGTCGTTAATACATACGTGTAGCAAAGGCTGGAACGTAAGTACATAACATGTCCTTGATCATCCTAAAAGTGTGGCTCAGGATGTATAATATCACGTCGTTAACACATACGTTTATCGAAGGCTGGAACGTAAGTACATGAGATGCCTTTGATCATCCTTAAACTGTGGAAAAATATATAATATCACGTCGTTAACACATACGTTTAGCGAAGGATGGAACGTAAGTACATAACATGTCCTTGATCATCCTAAAACTGTGGAAAAATATACAATATCACGTCGTTAACACATACGTTTAGAGAAGGCTGTAACGTAAATACATAACATGTCCTTGATCATCCTAAAACTGTGGAAAAATATATAATATCACGTCGTTAACACATACGTTTAGCGAAGGCTGTAACGTAAATACATAACATGTCCTTGATCATCCTAAAACTGTGGAAAAATATACAATATCACGTCGTTAACACATACGTTTAGAGAAGGCTGGAACGTAAGTACATGAGATGCCTTTGATCATCCTAAAACTGTGGGAAAATATACAATATCACGTCGTTAACACAAACGTTTAGCGAAGGCTTGAACGTAAGAACATAAGATGTCCTTGATCATCCTCAAAGTGTGGCTGAGGATGTATAATATATGATATCACGTCGTTAATACATACGTGTAGCAAAGGCTGGAACGTAAGTACATAACATGTCCTTGATCATCCTAAAAGTGTGGCTCAGGATGTATAATATCACGTCGTTAACACATACGTTTATCGAAGGCTGGAACGTAAGTACATGAGATGCCTTTGATCATCCTAAAACTGTGGAAAAATATATCGTTAACACATACGTTTAGAGAAGGCTGGAACGTAAAAACATGAGATGCCTTTGATCATCCTTAAACTGTGGAAAAATATACAATATCATGTCGTTAACACATACGTTTAGAGAAGGCTGGAACGTAAGTACATGAGATGCCTTTGATCATCCTAAAACTGTGGGAAAATATATCGTTAACACATACGTTTAGAGAAGGCTGGAACGTAAAAACATGAGATGCCTTTGATCATCCTAAAACTGTGGGAAAGTATACAATATCATGTCGTTAACACATACGTTTAGAGAAGGATGTAACGTAAGTACATGATATGCCTTTAAACATCCTAAAACTGTGGGAAAATATACAATATCATGTCGTTAACACAAACGTTTAGCGAAGGCGGGAACGTAAGTACATAAGATGCCTTTGATCATCCTAAAACTGTGGGAAAGTATACAATATCACGTCGTTAACACAAACGTTTAGCGAAGGCTTGAACGTAAGTCCATAGGATGTCCTTGTTCATCCTAAAAGTATGGCTAAGAATGTATTTAAAAATTATTTAGCTCCAGGAATTCAAAAATGTCATTTAAAATGTGTGATACAGCCTCAAGAATCTTGAATTTGTTGTAAAGCTATACAATATAGCCTCAAAAATCTGGAAACTGTGGTATGAAATATACAATATGGTCTTGAGAATACTTAGATTGTAATATTAAATTTGCCATACCGACTAAAGATTAATAAATTAATTGACGGCATAGCTCTGTAAAGATAACCGTCTCAAAAATGTCTTAATAATGTAAAAATTGGGAATTATAATGTAGTTCTTGTTTATCTAGAGATGTTTTGATAAGAGTACATGTTTTGTGATCGACATTTCACCTCTTGAAATAACTTTTTCTAACATATTGAATACCTTGACAACTAGACGCCATCAGAAGCTTAATGCATTGACACGTGAAGCGAATACCTTGGTTGTGATTTCTTCCGGCTAAGTGCAGCCGTGCAGATAATCAATTTCTCGCAGTAATCATACAACGTACCATGCATTCTTACTCAGTTTAGCCCTCTTGTGTAAGAGGTTAGTGGTTATTTATCTTTGATACCGCGGAGACAGCCTCAAGGTTCATGATAAGTCGATTGAACAAAACCGTATATGTTGTCAGCATTTACGAGGGTCAACCGAAACTTTTTATTTAATGTTTTTGATTTTATTTTTTCGAACTGGAACTTGTTTGTTTATCGAAATGTGTCTTTATCTAAAACTGTCATTACTAGTTGAAACCTTTGAGGTTGTACGCGAATATACTTTTGGATAAAGAAAATATGTACTTTTTGGCTGGAATAAAAACAAAACAACAACAATGCTAGCTTGATGTAAAAGAATGGTCTGACTACGTCGTTACTGGACCTTGTTACAAGTAGGGTAATATTTAAGACGAAAGCTAGCATTTTCGGAATCTTTTTACGATTTGTTTTCCTATCTTCATTTTGCAGAGTAAGAAAATAACATGTTTATGTCCTACTTCAAATTTCAGTTGAAGGATTAAAAGCGGTGGAGATTGAAAAATGCAAGCGGGATATATCTGATATAAAAAATCAAATTTGGACAACACAGAAAAAATATGTTGATTTCAGCACTATGAGGTAAATATGACAATTATTTTAAAATAAACACACCCTACTTCCTCCCCGAACAAAAATGAAAACGAAGAAACACCCCCACTAATTGTGCATGTCATATCAATTATAACATCAACTCTATAATTTACATTCTACTCTTAACTTAAAGAAACTCCAAAGTAAAAGATTTTCCATAAGACAGAATTGCTGTATAACTTGAAAATATTCTTAACCAAGATTGTTCCCTTAACAGTGACTTCATTCGGAAAAAAATCAGTTACTTCCTGATTTTCAAGTTTAAAAGTATTTATATCCTTTCATGGTCATAGTAATACATGATGACCAAAACGTAGATATACATCAAATTCAATACAAACATTTATCATATATCTCATAACTGTCAAAGAATAACACAATTGTTCGTCATTATATATATTAGCAAAGACAAAAGTTTATTATTTTACATTTGAAATCAAGTAGAAATGAGAATGACATACTATAGAAATGTTCTGTGATCACCTCGTGTATAGTTAGTGAATCATTCTCCCTTTTTTTTATTCAGTTTTACTTTACTGAATATAACAGTGCTTAGTGTCTATCATCACCCGTAGCTAGTTTTCTTTATATAGTTCTGATTTTTAGCATCAAATATTTTTTTTCCACACTCGCACAATTTGCACACAAATCAATGACTATNCCCACCAGCCCCCTTCCCCGCCAGCACCCTTTTCCTCCATTTTTTCTATTAAAGTCTTTCTAATGTTTAAACATTATGTAAACCAGTCAACACTTCAGTTTCAATGTGATTATTTTAGCACTCTTTCTCACAATTAACCATCTGTTTCACTTTAGCTGGAGAATAAAAACCCAAATGTATATATCAACGTGGTACAATGTATATTATTTAATTTTAAATTGCGATGTCACTATATATGTATTGATCTCATATGTAGGGAATAAATTTACTTGCTTATAAGAAATCATGTTTCTGAGGATAAACTTTTTGTCTTATGCCATTTTTATACCGTGTGTTATATACAATTCAATTATATACGTTACTACTTGATTTACAGTTAATGATAACGTTTACATAGGCATTTGGGTTTGGCACAATCGTGTGGGTGTTACAGGCAGTGAGAGTAAATCGTGCGGATGTTACAGGCAGTGAGAGTAACTCGTTCGGATGTTACAGGCAGTGAGAGTAACTCGTTCGGATGTTACGTGGGTGAGAGTAACTCGTGCGGATGTTACAGGCAGTGAGAATAACTCGTGCGGATGTTACAGGCAGTGAGAATAACTCGTGCGGATGTTACAGGCAGTGAGAGTAACTCGTGCGGGTGTTACAGGCAGTGAGAGTAACTCGTGCGGATGTTACAGGCAGTGAGAGTAACTCGTGCGGATGTATACGATCACTAGTAAATGAGAACTCCCTGTAAAGTCCAATGTAGACATATGCTTGGTATTGCCTGCCTTCACCATTACATTCCTAACTGTTTCAAAACATGCGTATCTGTATTTCTGGAAATACACAGCGCGTGCTTATTGCGAAAACATGTGTTTACGAAACCTTAAGCCTTAAATTAACGCGCAGCACACAAAGTCACGGACGTACCCTGTTATCAAAGTCGCTATTAGATCTAACGTATTGGATCAATTTGTTGAGAAATAATAACCAATTTGTTCTAAATATTTGCCAATCTCAACGCATGATTGAATAGGTATGTTACGCAGGTCATATATTCCTGTCATCCTGACTGTTATTAACTGGTTCGTGATTGGTGCTTTGGTTTGTTCCAATCAATCCGTACATTTGTTAGAATAAAATATATGACGTCACAATCCGATCTCGGTGAAAATCGGCATTATATAAACATATTACATATGTTAATACGAAACTCGCTTTGAAATATTCATCGTTTTGAATTAATTGCGAAAATGGGTGAGAAATGAGAGAGGAAATATTCATTCTCTAAGGTTAGGTTATACAAAGGAGATATCTACTCTAGGTGTGAGACTTGTGAATGTCTAACCACAAGGTCAACTCATTCACCCCTGAAATTTCATAATGAACTATTCCAATCTTTGATTTTGACAAGTTCATATGTGTCTTCAGAGGTAAATGAGTTAAAGCAAGCCACGGATTAGACAATCCAGACCATCAAACCACGAGTTGGGAACCCTCTGTTAAACCCTCACGGTAGTGGATGATTCTGTTCATCAATCCCATGCATACGCGAGTGACGACAGAAATGTTGACATCAGTGTGGTGTGTGATATAGTGGTTCCTTTATAGCCTTTCACCATGTTTGACCTCATTTAACTGTTTTTTCTTTTACCTTCTTTTTATTTTCACCTCCTTTTAATTTGATTCACGAAACTTTTCAACCTTCGAAGACCAACCTTTCAAAATGAATGTTATAGTGCATTGAGTGATGAGAGGAAGATCAGCTTGAAGCGAGATGTACCGTCCTACCCAAAGGTAGGTACCAGAAGCGAGATGTATCGTCCAACAAAGGTAGGTACCAGAAGCGAGATGTACCGTCCAACAAAGGTAGGTACCAGAAGCGAGATGTACCGTCCTACCCAAAGGTAGGTACCAGAAGCGAGATGTACCGTCC
>NW_018407305.1:314312-352806 GCF_002113885.1 Mizuhopecten yessoensis
CGTCCTACCCAAAGGTAGGTACCAGAAGCGAGATGTATCGTCCTACCCAAAGGTAGGTACCAGAAGCGAGATGTACCGTCATACACAAAGGTAGGTACCAGAAGCGAGATGTATCGTCCTACCCAAAGGTAGGTACCAGAAGCGAGATGTATCGTCCAACAAAGGTAGGTACCAGCAGACTTTGATTCCTTCTCTGTAAGGAAAAGGAGATCATTTTTAAACTGATTTTTCTGGATTAAAATTATCATTGTTCAGATAATTTACACAGCCATACTTTTGCAAACGTTGAACTAAGAATATAAGTAGAACATGATTTATACATTAGAAGCAGAGACATTAATGGTGTATATAGGGCTTTTTCTTGATGGATAGTTATATGGCCACACAAACACAATGTGACATTGAATTGACACACCCGAACTTACACCGTTAAGATAACGTTGCATTACTATTTGCTCAACAAAAGGTCGACTGTTCGAATTACCAATCTTTTAATCAAGTGTCATAATATACTTTAATTGGCTATGCTTTAGGTGAAGTTTTAATTGGGGAGCCATATTATGTAATCTATGCGACTGAATTATTTAATGTGGAACGAGGTCTAATCTTACTACTTAGTGTTGAGTGAGGTGCCAGGCGACGTAGGTTTCCTTCTTTGATCTTCAAAATGAACGAGTAAGAGGATTTTATTAAGAAATAAAAAGGCGCTGGTATAATTGGAAATGGCGTCGGCAAATTTGAGACGCATTCAACACAAAGCAGAACACAAGAATATTAGAAAAAAATATCATATTTGTAATCAATGGAACACAATTTGAATGACTTGATTACCTAGATCTTGACACGTTACACCAACTTTGTATGTCGTAGTTATAGAGAACATACCATCCGCTGATCAAATCAAATAAATGTTAATCGCAATAATAATAAAATACAACATTTATAATTTGCAAAATTACTCCAAAGCGCTTTACAACATATGGATAATATAATTAGTTATATATCATGAAGAGAATGACTTACAGTCACCATTATACATTAAGCGAGAGGATGATCATCTCAATGTGCATATAAACTAATGAATTAAGGGTGTATGAATATGACGTCTGTGCAAAGAGTCTAAAATGCCGACGTGAAAAGGCGGGTCTTTTTATCCTTCTTTAATTTGGCCAGTGTATTTGACTCTAGTAGCAGATGGTAAGCTTTTTCACAATACAGTTCGCTCTACCCTTCAGTACTAGGGAATCAGTAATTCTTCCAATCTATTCGAGACAGTAGAGAGTTTACCCTTCGGTACTAGATAAACAAAACATTACCCTTTTCTGATTTCTGAATAAGCATTCTTAAATAGATCATTCCTTTTTGTATTGCTAGTAATTAAGAATAATACTGCCCATTAATACTAGAAATTTGAAAGTTCTTCTTTTTAATACTAGATAGTTAAAGGTAGCGTCATTCTATCTTAGGTAATGAAACTATTCCCCTTTAATCCTTGTAAGTCTACAGCGCTTCCATTCTTATAAAGAGATAAACCTATAGATGGTTTATTGAAAAATCGATGCTGAGAAGTTGCTGTCACTATTGATGTAGTGCAGAACAAACAAAGATGGCTATCGTGTCCATTAGCTTGAACTGTAGTACAATTAGTGAAACTGCCGTGTTGTCATTAGTGTCAATACAATATGTATACCATCACGCTGTCATTAAACTAGGGTCTGTTGTAAAAATAGGTACAACATCTTATGCCTGAGTGGGTCTGGTGTGCTTTAAAGATCCCCGTTCCACTGCCATAATCTTTTACAAAGTGTGTGAACCTGCATTTCCCCCCTACATTACTGCAGCTTTGCGAAATCATTTCTGAAGAGAACATCATACGTTGCGGGACTTGAATGAGAAATAATAAAGATAAACAAAATATTATCAACAATAGTGTTCTGAGTGTATATCAGCGGAATTAGACTGAGATTCCGACCAAATACTATCGCTCTCGTCGATAGCGCTACCTGGTCAACGGAAAAGATCTTGCCCAAATGTGCTACCGCTATTACCAAACGGAAGTTAAGGGGAGATTACTGTATATGGGACAACGAACAGTGGAGTGGAACATGGATCTTTAAATAAATTTATATATCGCTGTGCTGTCGTCTAGATTCAAATGGATTGAAATCAACATGAGCTAAAACCTTGCTGTCGTGAGTCTCAATGCGAAAGGGGTCATGTCTATTTAGGTGAAGACGCTACTTCCGATATGTAAAGTTACAGAAGGCGTTATACCCAGATACAGAGTACTTAGTGATTTAACATAATTCAAAATATGTTATTCCTGTGCTGCTAGGGTTGATTTAGATATGTATATATTGAACTAATCAGCATACATTTTGAATTTTCTCAGTACACACTTTCCCAAGAGACAGTGGATTACCTCAAACAGCCAACCTTTGACATTTGGCATTGGGAGCCGAATGAGGTATGTAGTTCTCAATGATGTCTACATGTATTGTCACTACTTACTGTAAATATACACATGTTCAATGATGTCTACATGTATTATCACTACTAACTGTAAATATACACATGTTCAATGATGTCTACATGTTTTGTCACTACTAACTGTAAATATATACATGTTCAATGATGTCTACATGTATTGTCACTACTAACTGTAAATATACACATGTTCAATGATGTCTACATGTATTATCACTAATAACTGTAAATATACACATGTTCAAAGCAAAGCGTTATCGTGCTTCGTCATGTTATCAAAAAACTTATTTCAATTCAGTACAAATCTTATATCACAGGAAATTGAGCTATTTGCGTAATGAGAGTCTATTGTTTTTAAGAAAAAAAAAGCTGGATGCAAAATTCCTGATTGTAAAAAGCACGAGTCAACCGTACTTCCGTTACAAGTCTAGAACGTATTCGAGTATGTTTCGAAAACGTATTTCCGGCAATAAAACATATAACTGCTTAATTCGACATTATGTTTAGTTTTTAGTATGTTTAAAATATTAAGACTCCCTTTCAATACAAATCCTGCAAGTGTTCGTATTAACAAACAGGATACAGACTTACCTGTTAAAAGTGCATGCTGCTACTCCTTTTAAATAGAAAAACATACATACACTCGTTTCGATGAAATATCATGCAGGTTCTCTAATCAAATGACAGACAAATGTATCTCTCAAATTAAAAAAAAAAAAAAAAAAAAAAAATTGCTGAATCAGACACTCATTGCTTTCGAACGTTTTAAAACCTTCAGCTGAAACGTTGTCCTCAATTTAAATATATTGTTAGAGCGTTTCTTCTTCAACATTTTAATATTTTTTTCAATTTCAATTAAGCTTTTAAAGTTGTATTTTTTTCCCGTTTTAAAATTTAAAAAAACTGGGATATAAAAAGGATATATATATAGTGTTAATATGATAAAACATGTATCCGTACAGTTGGAATTATATTGCTACGCGTATTCGTGAATATGTCAGTTAATTATTTTGCCTTTTTTCCTATCGATCGTATCAGATCTTAATTAATTGGCAATATATTGTGTTCCGTTCTGTTTGTCTTAGTTGCTGATTCATTAACGTAAACACAGTCTAATTCCCTGTATGTACTCTCTGTGTTCCAAGCATCGATATTGTAATTGCATTCTATATGAGTGGAAATTGAAGTTCAAAATCAGGAAACACGTCAGCTTAATACCACGGAAATTGAAACCAAAGCAGCCTAGAATAGAAGGCTGGTTCTTTGATGAATTATTGGTAAATACTGGCAAGGATTAAAACATGCCGCATAAAGGACAAATCAAGAGTATGTAAGAATCAGGTCATCGTTTGATCGTGATATTTAAATGGACTGTCTCCAGTGTTTGTGTTTACCTACTGTGAATGTGCCTATTGTATGCGTCATTCCCCAAAGCGAAATCCAAGAACGTAGGATGCGGTGCTCATTCAATTAATCAGCGGTATACCAGGGAATTGAATTGTCTATAAGGAGGAAATTACCTGTTTAATCTACAAACATCTATGGAAATACAAATAAAACACATTTAAGAGCATTCGGTTCAGGTTATAATCCTTTAATGTTACACGGGATTAATCACGGGTCTGAACTCAGTAAAGTTTACTGTTAAAATAAACAATGTAAAAACTTTTGAGATGTATCAATGTTTCTAAACGTTTTTCAGTGATACAGAATTCTAATAAACGAACTTTTCGTAATCTTTGGAGAGATTTAAAAAAAAAAAAAAACGAAATTATTCAAAAAACGTTTTTTTTAAAATAAAAACAATAATTTAAAATAAAATAAATAATAATGCTAATAATCCATCATGGTCACATCCTATATTGAAATATTGAAGAACTTCAGTTAGAAAACCCTGGCTTATTAATCTTCATTGGCATACAACTAACCAGAAAATACTATCTGGAATATCACTGGTTATAGAGAAGTAAATTCTCTGTTTTTATACTTAAAACTGTCCCTCCTCCTGAATGGACTACCATACAGCCAGAATGCTAGATGTGTACTGAGTTTTATGAATGTGACACGTTATGGTAAGATTATATATTTTACTCGTACATTCATAATATTGTTTACAGATGCTAAGCCTCCTTGAACACATGTACCATGAGTTGGGATTGGTGACAGAATTCAATATTAATCCGATCACGCTGAAACGTTGGCTGGTAAGTTGTATGTTAAAGTTAGCAAATTGGTTATGCATTCTTCATTTCAACCTTTATTGATATTGCATTTTTTTTCCTCAGAATGAAATTTAATTTAAGATAAAACCGTAACGAATTTACATGAATACTGGTCACCGTTACACATGACCGACTGTCACAATGTAGTCATGTTTATTGAAATAACTTTGTGAAAAACTGTAACAATTACATCAGTGTAATTATAAATGTTGTATACTGACAAATGTAAACGTTTAGTTTTTCAGCCCTCAGTTATCCGTTATGAGGGCGAAGCTGTCATATCGAATTTAAATACATAGTGATGCCAATACAGCTATAACATTGTTTACGGCGAGGTTTATTATCAGTAAATAGTGAATCTAGGACTAGATCACGTGATATCGTGACCAGGTAAACACAGGTTGATGGCATAACGAACACTGGGTGAATATGAGTGTTATCAGTGAATGGTAAATTAATGACATAATATAGAAATATAGTCACTACGTATATAGTTTTTAAGGACATGGGTAACACTGGGTGAATATGAGTGTTATCAGTGAATGGTAAATTAATGACATAATATAAAAATATAGTCACTACATATATAGTTTTTAAGGACATGGGTAACACTGGGTGAATATGAGTGTTATCAGTGAAAGGTAAATCAATGACATAATATAGAAATATAGTCACTACGTATATAGTTTTTAAGGACATGGGTAACACTGGGTGAATATGAGTGTTATCAGTGAATGGTTAATGAATGACATAATATAGAAATATAGTCACTACGTATATAGTTTTTGAGGACATCGGTAACACTGAGTAAATATGAGGTTTATAAGTGAATGGTAAATGTATGACATGACATAGTAATACAGTGACTAGGTGTATAGTTATTAGGGGACATGGGTAACACTGGGTGAATATGAGGTTTATAAGTGAATGGTAAATGTATGACATGATAGAGTAATACAGTGACTAGGTGTATAGTTATTAGGGACATGGGTAACACTGTGTGAATATGAGGTTGAAAAGTGAATGGTAAATGTATGACATGATATAGTAATACAGTGACTAGGTGTATAGTTATTAGGGACATGGGTAACACTGGGTGAATATGAGGTTTATAAGTGAATGGTAAATGTAAGACATGATATAGTAATACAGTGACTAGGTGTATAGTTATTAGGGACATGGGTAACACTGGGTAAATATGAGGTTTATAAGTGAATGGTAAATGTATGACATGATATAGAAACATAATGACTATTGTGTATCTTTTTGAGGGCATTAATGATACTGAGTAAATACAAGTTTTATTAGTAAAGAGTAATTGTAGGACTAGATAAAGTGATATTGTGACCAGGTAAATAGTAAAATTGAGGGCTTGGGTAACACTGGTTTAATATGAGGTTTATAAGTGTAACTGTTAAGGTTTATATACAAAGCGAACATATTAAGACTATTGGAAGCTCGGAAGCTTATAATTAAGGAAACATATTTCAACTGCAGTGCATTAGTCTGTATTAAAGGAAATGATCAGAATTAAATTTGGTATAATGTATATATTAACCGTCGATTGACTCAAGAAAACCATTCAAAGTCAGATTACAAGTAATTAGCAGATGCGGCTCCTATCTCTGGAATAAAACCACATGAATTCAAGAGTAAAAACGTAAATAGAATATTGATCAACACCTAGTTGTGATGACCATCGTCAGACTAATACCGTGTGAAGAAAATGTGTCAATAGAAAAGATTTTTTATTATTGAAATCAAAATTTAACAAATTGATATTCTATGATTTAAAATGATCATAACTTATTTCTGAAAAATCGACTATATATCAATAACACTTAATCGTCTGTATCATCTTTTCATCTGTTCTGAGTGCATTATATCGAATAAAATTCCTTTACAATCAAAGCTAATCCTATCTTACAACCAATTGCACCGTACCTGGGAGTGCAGTCAGCGTGATGCTCGTAATCAGACGTTTTATCACGCCGCCCTATTCCTAGAAGTGGTGTACAGTGTACAACGATTGAAGACCATTTTCTTTGTCGTTTAATTATCAGACAGGTACAAAGCATAGTCCGCCGACCCTTACGTACTCACGCACTATGTAATGGCGTCACGCAACGTGTTTATATTATGTGTACCATGTCGTATCGGCGTTGTATTTTTTGTATAGTTTTTGTCTGATAACTTACTATTACATCTTATAGTGACTTCTTTCTGTTCTCTAACGGTCAATGTTTAGGAGTTTACAGGGGCTGCCTTATCAGGCGCTAAGTTCTAGGCATATGTCACCTGGCTAATATCTCCCTATGTGTGTATGCCTGCGTGTGTGCGTGAAATGTATTGTGTTATGAATCATGTTACGTAATACATTGGCTCCGCCTACATGTTACAGAACGCTGTTTTTGATATTGACTCACACACACTGCTAATTGATTTGTTTTCAAATATTGTACTGATGTTCTTTTTACACTTTATAGTTATTGAAATGAGCAAATGTCGCAATTTTTTTTTATTTTTTTTTGCGTACCGTTAGGATCAACACAATCCGACCTTAATCTACTCACTCATCATACAATTAAACTCAAAATTTGATTGTCTTTTAATATGGAAATGATGCATTAGAGGACAAAAATAACAAAAAATAACAAGTATACATGTGCGTGTTGTATACATGAAATGCAATTGCAATTTAATTCGATTCAAACATTTCTTGTTCGGTTTAATTTGATGTATTTAGTTACTTTTTGTTGTTAATTAGAAATTAAGACATATGTACAAATCTGAGAAATAACAAATGACATAAATTACATTATAACATGTTAATAATAGAATAATTCGATATGCTTTATTGCAACTAATTTCCAAAGCTGGACATGAAATAAGTCAACTTAAAAACAAATCGAATTTGTATTACTGAAATTGGAAATTTATAGAAGCATATTGTTGATCCTAGAAGTTAAGATAATTGTTATTCTGGGAGGCGATTTGAAGACAAAAATGTAATCATATTTGTGTTTCAATCAATTTAAATCGTTATTAAACACATACTGTCACATGTCCAGAAAATATGTTTTATAACGGTACAGCATATATCGTGCAGTTTTCAATATCAATGCTGCGTATTTCCTGATGTGAAGCCAAACAAAATGTCTTTGTTCTCATTAATGAATATAGTTGTGAGATCAAACTACACCCGGCAACGATTTACAAACATTATATTGACCGTAACTCCAGGCTTAATTGCAACAGATTGCATACGCAAATAAAGATGGCATTCGGAACGTTCAGTTATTTCGACAATCAGTCAAACTAATGTCACTCTGTTCTACAGCTCTGTGTGCAGGAAAATTACCGGAACAATCCTTTCCATAACTTCCGGCACTGCTTCTGTGTGACACAGATGATGTACGGAATGATTCAGCTGTGCAAGCTCTGGGAGAAGATGTCACGTGAGGACCTCGGCGTACTGCTCACCTCCTGCATCTGTCACGACCTTGATCATCCAGGCTACAACAACACGTAATACTACTTCCGTTTTTGTACGGGATTGTGTAATACTACTTCCGTTTTTGTTGGGGATTGTGCGCTATCTCATTTGTTCTTGTTTCTCCTACTGTATATCGTTTAGACCTTAGCTTGTATAGGATCCTTGGAATTTAGGCTTTATCAGTTGATTTTGGTAATTGGCTCTTCTTTCAATGTTTACATCTCAATTTGTACGAAACATGATTAAATATAGGATATACGTATATTTTTCAAAGATAATACTAAAACAGTATTTTGATGTGTAATATTATTTAGATGTAAGGTTTGGGATTAATTGAATATGTTCTTGGTTTTTATGTCTTTTCAATATCATATTCTATTTTTGTAATGTTTGTAGTTAATATTATATTGATATTAATACATATCTATTATAGAGCTTCAACAGTATACATCTATGTTTGGTATGCGCCTAAAATTTGGAAATTCTAGAGCGTGCACATGTTTGCGTTGGCAATGGTTTTAGGATATATATCAAAGCTAAAAACGGTTTCCACAGCCCCAAAATGTTCACTTTTACAGTAAATAAAGTCATGCTTTTAACACCATTCTATTATGTAATGATTACTATCATTAGTTAATTTTCATATTATTTTCATTTAAATTTCTCCATTTGTTGACGCTGATGTGATTTTGTATATTTGCAGTTGTACTTATATTTAAGATAAACTTTGTATATTTGCTGTTGTACTTATATCTAAGATAAACTTTGTATATTTGCTGTTGTACTTATATCTAAGATAAACTTTGTTGAAGTATCATCAGAGAAATACTGTTTCATTCTTAAGTCCTTTTTGGCCAGACTTCGTCGTATATAGATTTGTATATTTTTTGAGTTTATTCTCTTTTGTTGTTTAGGGATTCTAACATGCTGGTTTGAGTACCATCGGAAGAACACTGATTTATTCTAGGTGTAACTAAACACATGTGGTATAACAGTTATGTTTATTGTATGTTGGAATAATTCAACCAATATACAAGTCGTTGAAGAAACTAGTTTTTGATAGTCTGAATAACACAGCCTTGTTTAAGTAACCCTGTGTTTTGTCTGCAGCTATCAGATCAACGCGCGGACGGAACTGGCTATCCGATACAATGATATTTCTCCCTTGGAAAACCACCACTGTGCAGTTGCATTCAAAATACTCTCCAACCCAGAATGCAATATCTTTTCAAATACAGATAAAGAAGTCTACAAACGGATACGCGCTGTAAGTATTGATGTAATTTGTTCTATCAAATACAAAAACATAAACTAATCAGAAAGAAATATATTACAGTAACTGAAACAATTTGTTTGTTATTATGTTCGCCAAACCAGCGTTCCTATAGATTCCCTTTATGCTTGCAATACTGATGTGACAAGTTTTGTTCATATTATGTTCTTTATAGTGGAGCGACAACAAAGCATAGCTCTGGTTTTTTACGTTCGTCATACTGACAAGTTAATGATTTGTATTAGTTAAAACATATATCTGAAGAAGTATTGAAGCGTCTACCATTGTTTTTATATAACTTGTTTCATTATTTTCAATAAGACTAATAAGCTTGGAAATATATTGTGTATGCTTTAAAACTTCGATATTATGTTTCATAACATACTTGTTCATTTACATAAATCCTTCCATTTTGGATATTCATAAATTCGCTGACATCTTTAAGACTAAAAGTATCATTTTTTAATAATATTTTGCTAATAGTTTATTCAACCATCAGATACCATGTGTCTCAAAGTCCTGATGATGTGACAGAAGAGTGGGGCATTTTATGTGAATTATGGCTGTGGTATAAAGATTGTCGAGCATTGATAGTATTACTCGAAGTGATCCCTCCATTACATGAAAGTGTTCCTCTAGACATCACGCGCTGGAGACCAAACATGCGCAAAATCTAAAATAGAAACCACCTCTCGTACGTTGAATATCGATGATATGGAAAATCACAAATAAGGATTTAACATTATTTGAATTGATGTAATAAATGTCTATTTCAAATCGTCCTATACAGTCAATATGATTTCCACATAAGACATAACATCACTTCATTACACATAAGATCACTTAATACATGAGCGCGAACTAATCCCAGAAATTTTAAATAAGTTTCTCCCGTTGTACTTATTTTTGATTATCTGTCCATCTCTTCTGATATGTTTTAACTCCCGAGGGTGTGTCAAATAGCAGGTGGAAAAAAACCCAATACAGCATGACGTCACAACCAGCTGTAGACTGGAGATGCCAATAAATCTGGATAAAACAGATTACGAATACTTGTCTTTTCAAATAAAGAATTGAAAGGAAGCGATAAAAAAGAATTATTCCCACCTTGAGGGTATGCTACGGCCTCGAAAGTCTCAAAATAGACCCTTGAATAGAAACCGTCGGCTTAAAGTAAGCTTCAGGTTTGACAAGCAAAAAGGATCACCTTTCTGGTTAAGATTCATTTGTCATAGGCTCATTATAAGTGATATCAATTAGTTGTGGAAACAGGCAGAGCACTATGGGTGTACTCGGAATTACATTCATAATGCAGTTTTAGATATACAATATGGACATTTTTCCCCTAACGGCGAGATCTGTACTCAGCGAAATATCCGCTTTTTTGAAGTAGAGTCAATATTCGCCTCGTTTTTAATTCTCCATGTTTGTAAATTTCTCCCATTACTGAGCGGAAAGTCCGGGGTTCGTACGTCCCCAGCAAAGCCATGCTTCATTTTTCGTTTCTGCTTTATAATGCATACTGTGTATACATGTTTTTTTAATTGTGAGCGTTGTAAGTGTGTGCTGAACCAAATTAAGCAATAGTGTATATATTTCTTGTAGAATTGTATTTTAAACAATCTACTACAGTGTCGGAGGATCTTCCCAAAATGGCTCGATTTAATCGTGGTTTTTATTAACAATAAAAATATTTGATATCGATCTATGCTGGCAGATGCATAAGTGATATGTTTGTCCACATATCAAATTGAAACACACAAGACTTTCTTCCTTATGGCTATGACTATATTAATAAAAGTCAGTGCAATGACGTGTCGGAACGATTAAAGACATACAGAACGTTTTAGCCTCGGGCTATGAATATATCAATAAAAGCAAGTGAAATGGCGCGTGGTGTGCGTTTATATATATACTTAATTTTCTACCCTCAGGCTATGACTATGCTGTTATTAGCCAAGGAAATGACGCATCGGAGCGTTAATAAATATACTGAACTATGGCTTTCCGGCTATGAATATAATAATACACATTGAAATGGCGCATCTCGGGCGCTTATATATCTACATATACATAACTTTCTACAATCAGCCTATGACTGTGTCCATACTAGCAAATGAAATTGCGCGTCGTGGGCGATTATAAACATGCCCAACTATCTATCTTCAAGCAAGTATGTTGATAAGAACCAAAGGATTGACGCGTTTGGGGCGATCATAAATATACAGAAATTCTACCCTCGGGCTATTAATATAATAACACCCATTGAAATGGTGCGTCGGGTCGATTTTGTATGTACATAATATTTGCAAACAGACTATGACAGTGTTGAAACAAGCCAACGAAATGACGCGTCGGGGTGATCATATATATATCTACATAACTTTTTACAGTCAGGCTATGACAGTGTTGAAACAAGCCAACGAAATGACGCGTTGGGGGCGATTTTATATATATCTACATAACATTTTACAATCATGCTATGATAGTGTTGATACTAGCCAACGAAATGATGCGTCGCGGGCGATTATATATATATCTACATAACATTTTACAATCAGGCTATGACAGTGATGAAACTAGCCAACGAAAGGAAGCGTCGGGGGTTATTATATATCTATCTACATATCCTTTTACGATCTGGCTATGACAGTATTGAAACTAGCCAACGAAATGACGCGTCTGGGGTGATTATATATATATCTACATAACATTTTACAATCATGCTATGAAAGTGTTGATACTAGCCAACGAAATGACGCGTCGCGGGCGATTATATATATATCTACATAACATTTTACAATCAGGCTATGACAGTGATGAAACTAGCCAACGAAAGGAAGCGTCGGGGATTATTATATATATATCTACATATCCTTTTACGATCTGGCTATGACAGTATTGAAACTAGCCAACGAAATGACGCGTCGGGGATGATTATATATCTACATATCCTGTTACGATCTGGCTATGACAGTGTTGATAGAAGCCAATAGATGGCACGTTGGGGGTGATTATATATATATCTACATAACATTTTACGATCATGCTATGACAGTATACTAGCCAACGAAATGACACGTCGGGGGCGATTATATAGAAACAGCTTTCTACCCTCAGGCTGTTAGCATGTTGTAATGACGCATTGGGGCCAATTATAATTAAACAGAACTTTTCACCCTCAGGCAATGACAATGTTGATACTAGCCAGTGACATGGCTCGTCATGGGGAAATTATGGAATGTTTCAAGGCTAAGATAGAGCTAGGCTTTGACTTCAACGATAAAGAGCAGATGGAAACGGTAACTCCCGAGATGCTCCGTGTCACATATTATATTTATTTGTATTGGTACCAAACCTTGGGAACACTCATTGATTTCTACGAAAAACCCAGACGCATAATAGCGAACGTCACTTTATCATGATACAAAAATGGCACATAATTTTGAATTTTTTAAAAATAATATTACTTTTCGACAAAACATTTTCCCCTACGATTCTATGAGTGTACGTTTATCCTCTCAGGAGTCTAGGTGTTTTTTTAATATTTAGATCAATGTGTGCAACCTGGTTTGGAATTGTCCAGACGTCTGTTTGTCGAACGACCTTCGTGCTGTTATTAAAGATGTTTGTTAGTGGTTTTTTATTGGTAAAACTCCGTTATCTCGAATTGTATATGGATGCAGACCCTTTGCACTGAACTCTGTTCATGCGTGGTAATGTATTGGAAATCATATTCTATTTTATAAATTCCATATTCGAGAAAAAGGAGTTTTCAGTAAATAATGTTTGCATTGCATATCTGTTTACATCGTATCCGTCCAAATGGTCGTTACATCCATATTCACTTATAGTAAACTCAAATAACGAAATTAGAATACCTGTATTTATGAACACATCATTCGTCTCTAAAGTGTTTGGTTAAACAGTTCATGAATTATGAGCCTTTTATAGTTCACGGACACCACTTTGGACGGAATAGTTGGATGGCGTATCTTAATATGCATTTCTTGTATGTACTCATGTATGTACTCATGTATGTACTCATGTTGTCTTATCAAGGGGATGCTGGTTCTCATACTCGCAACAGACATGGCCAAACACAAGGATATCGTGGAAAAACTCAAGTCAATTATTCCCATCATTAATTACAACGATCCTGACCATGTTCAGGCGGTAAAATACATAAATTTGAATCCCTTTAACCAATCATTTTTTAGCCTTTTAAGTTTGAATGTAGTTAAAAAGTCATCATTTTATTTTTTATTTTTTATTCGTATTTTTTTATTTTTAAACTTAACCTATCCTATTTTTATCAGTTTGGTTAACCACGACACCTTTTATCAAGAAACAATTTTCTGTGTCATATTGTTTTTTCATTCTACAGACAAAGACTTATTGTGTGTGACTGAAATGTTTGTACGTAGAATTATTTGTGTTTGCAATGATGCAGCAATATAGATTTGATATTTTGTGGAAATGTGCGCGCACACGCATGTTTTCGCGCTAATTCAATGAATGCAAATCTAACATGAATAAAATATTCCACATCACGAATATTTTTATTTTCATAATATAGTTCCTCCTTGAATTTATTATCTCGTTTACTTCTAACGTTTTATCTTATCCGCATGGTCTGTTCTACTAGTAGTTTCTGAGGCTGTTCTGAGTATTGTGTTTGTCTATTGTATCATTTTTCTTTTAAATTGTTGAAGCAAAAACAAATGAAAAAGATACTGCATGACAACAGCATGACAACAACGTATACAAAGTGCAGTTAAATTTTTTAAATTAAATTTATAGAATATTACATGCAATATGCTATTTTTTATTAGAAAATTACGAGTATCTGTTTCATTCGTTCTTGCATCAACAATTCAAAAGTATATAGAAACATGTAAATGTAATCAAAAGAATGACATGTATCTGTAACAATATTCATGGAATATGACAAGGAGCGAGGTTGTTATGACCTCATAAATGCTGAAAGTTACATAACATTCAACGTAATTTATCCTTACCATGACTGCAATAATGTTAAATGTTTACAACCAAGTAATCAATAATGTTCGAAGGGCACAAACCGCGAGGTCCGTTAAAAAATACAGGTGCTGTTATGATAAAATATATTTTCATTTAGAAACATATACACCTGTCAATCAGTTTAAACAACAAATCAAAAACAATGTTATATGTCTGAAATGACACGTGACAAGATTGTTGAGTAATGTTAGAAAAATGTCTAAAACTGATTTGTAAAGAATTCATATCCTTAAGTTCACAGTATAAGAGGTAGGTAACCAGAAGCAAGTATTTTTTAATCATATTTATCAATTAGTAACGTAACATTATAAATAGGAAAGCTAACATAATCGAACTGTTCAATATCAAAACCATGATTAAACTGTGCTGCTCATCTCATGTTGTGTTCTGGGTTATCTAGCTGAAGATGGTGTTTATCAAGTGTTGCGATATCTCTAATGAGGTGCGCCCTATGGAGGTATCTGACCCGTGGGTAGACTGTCTGCTCGAGGAGTATTTCAATCAGGTGAGTAAAGCTGTAGGCGTACTATGGGAGTAAAAAGCTATCTTTCCTGTTTTAGGGTTAGGGATAGAGTAAGGGTTAGGGTTAGGGTTAGGGATTTCCCAATTTGTCAATGGTCTCTTTGTAAATCTTTCCTTTGTCCATTTTTTGCCTCAATTTTATCAATTTTGAGTTTGAATTGTGGTTCGGAGGACTTTCGTTATTCTCTTGTTGTTTGTGTATATATAGATTGTTCTGTGTCACTGTTATCAAATTTAATGTTATTCTTATTTCAGTCTGACAGGGAGAAAATGGAGGGATTGCCCGTAGCTCCTTTCATGGACAGAGAAAAAGTGACAAAACCTACGGCACAGATAGGGTTCATCAAGTTTGTTCTCATACCAATGTTTGAGACGGTAGCTCAGGTAAGTTTGATCACAGATAGGGTTCACCAAGTTTGTTCCCATACCAATGTTTGAGACGGTAGCTCATGTAAGTTTGATCACAGATAGGTATCATCAAGTTTGTTCTCATACCAATGTTTGAAACGGTAGCTCAGGTAAGTTTGATCACAGATAGCGTTCATCAAGTTTGTTCTCATACCAATGTTTGAAACGGTAGCTCAGGTAAGTTTGATCACAGATAGGGTTCATCAAGTTTGTTCTCATACCTATGTTTGAGACGGTAGCTCAGGTAAGTTTGATTACAGATAAGGTTCATCAAGTTTGTTCTCATACCATCAGGTTAGTTTGATCACTGATTTAATTTAAATGCAAATGTATAGTATGAACTACTCTGGTATTATTTTAATATTTATAAACTTTAAACCATTCTGATAAGATTCTCTTAACCTGTAGTTCCATTTATAGTACCAACTACTCAAATAATGGTAACTGGACTCCTTATTTGTTAACCTTTTCTGACTTCCTTAACTTATTTGAAGTAAGGTAACATCCCTTGGCAACATTCGGTTCCATTGCGCTTTTCGTCTCCCACGGGTCTGAAATGATCTGCTTTCAAGCAAGAATAGATTTCCCAGGTATATGTATGTATATTAAAGAAGTCACTCTACCTCGTTCAGACTACTCGTTTATGTTTATCTAATACCAATTCGCTAGTTTTCAAAATTTCAAAATTCCCTTAACATGAACAAAACAGGAGTTAGAGGAGACCTGCCTTATTCCTCTCCGTACAAGTATGGTCCGGGTGGGCGGCGAGTAGTTACTGTGTTTATAAATCTTAACCATACTGTAAAGCTACGACAGGTTTCATAAAGGGTGCAAAATAACCAGTGACTTCTACTTTCAAATAGCATGTGAATTTCAAAATACTAATGGGTTTCGTAGAAAAATACTGCAGACAGGAGGAAACACGAGCATGACATACTGAAATTGAGTCATTTTTTTTTAGAAAAGATTAAGTCAAAATGCTTAGATATGTAGTATCTGACAAGCCTTTTCATTTGTTTTTTTTTTTATTTCTCCTGCAGATATATCAATGAAGTATATATTAAGATATGCATTCACCAGGTCAATCGTACAAATGTATATACCTCCCTAGCTTGCAATAGACTTTTCTACCTCAGCCTCTTTCTTCGATATGAACTTACAATATGATCAACAATGACGATTAACTATTTTGCTGTATAATATGCATAAAAATTACGATACCTTTTCAAGTTTGAAGATTCCTTTTCTTGACAGTAGCATCCCTTTCCTGTAAATATCGTCTGCTCTCTGTTCAGTCCTGTATGGTATCACCGATTTCTCTCTATTCTTTATTCACTGTTTTTTCCCACAGCTCTTTCCAATCATTGATAGCACCATGGTGGAGCCGCTCAGAATAGCACGAGATCGGTACGAGAATATGAAGGAGGCACCAACACCTACCGTAAGAAACTTTTACGATGTTACAGCTGACTTTTCTCCGTTTGTTTATTTATTTATTTAGTTTTGATTTTAACTACTCAATTTATTCTTTTTTTTGTCGGGATGGGGAGGGAAGGGGGGAAGTCAATGTGCTTTTATTTCATGTTAACTTTGTGTGGTGTTGTTTGGGTGATAGAGGGGGGTGGGGGTGGGGGTGGGGGAGGTTACGTGTTGTCTCAGTTTCTTTGGCTTTCTATTTTCTGTTCGCATTGACTTCTGTTGGTGAGATCGGATGACGTCATTGCGTATTCACAATGAGGTACGTTCGTGCAAAGGACAAAGTATGGTTTTCTATAAGTGTTTGTTCAATATAAACATTTGTCGAACATTTCACCGGCATCAATCTATAAACATCATTTCGTGTCATATTTTGATCAAACGTCTTACACAGGTCAATGATATAAATATGTTAGGGTTCCACGAGTAGGGCCCAGGACACCGTTATTATTTATAGAAATAATGAAGGAATGACACTAATTTCCATAGAAACGGGGCTGAATGATAAAAACATCTTACAGTCTACATTCAAATTCTATTTTACATTGCTGTAGTGACAAGTAAGTGCGATCTCGGTATTGTGCTATCTTTTTCGAATTTAATTGAATGAAGTATTACTATTTATACTCGTAAAATATAGGTTTAGCATGTCTTTAAAAATTAACTGATAGTCAAGAAAATGATCATGACATCTTTAAGGGTATATAAATCTCGTATGAAGAGTGAAATACTCAAATGACTGAATTTAAAATGTGACTAAAAGTAAATATTTCAATGGATAATTATCGAATTCATAGCATAAATTGTTTTTCAAATGTGATTAAAAAGTAAAAAATTCAAATGATAACTATAAAATTCATAGCATAAGAAAAAACTATTATCGAATTTTCATCAAAGTTTAGAGTTATTGAAACATATAGCAGGCAATTCATGATTTAACCAATTAAACCGAATTTGACACTTTGTAAATCAACTCAAATGCCTACCGAAATCAAAATAATAACCGTTTGATAAGCACAGTGGATTTTCTTTTTTCAATTTTGCAGATTAAAATTCATTTAGCGTTTTTAAAAGAATTGTTCTTCTAAAAATCCTTAAAACCGATAAGGTCGGGTTCTAGATTAGAATACCTTATCTACATCCGCCTCATTACTTTGTAGACGTGTACAACCTTGTAGTTTAGACGCTGTTAGTTTAAACTCCTGCTTATTCATGGTAACTCAAATTGTCACACACAACCGTTTTAGGAATCCATTGTGAAAATTTATCGTTGAACATATCACGTTTGAAACAAACTCTGTGGCGATTTCAGTATAGTAAGCTTGGAAACCACATGAGGCCTGTTGTGTCACCCGACGCAATTACGCAAGCTCTGGTCAATATTTGAATGAATGAGTGATGTGATGTTGGCGCAACCATATATATGTAAAAATGGAATCGCTAATATGACGTCACGGAGACCCACAAAAGACTTATGCCCAGGTACTGACAAATGGACACGTGATGAGTTTGTAAACAATGGAATCTCAGAAATATCTTGTTTCTGTTCTTTGGAATATCCTAAGATGAGTGATAAAAAACGTGATATCAGTGTACTCGGTTTATTTAATATCCATCTAAATCATATAGGCGCTCATATGTTGAGTTGCGTATTCTATCGGCGCATCAGCTTTGAAGTTGTATCAATGGCTTGTGCAAACTGAGGTAATGAGTTAACTTAGCGCGGGGGAATCGTTTAGAATCCTATCCTGATAATGTTCAGATTGGGAGTTACTGATACAGCGTGTTATGAGTAGAGGCCTAACAACGAAGAATTAAAAAATAGCAAAATAGCAAATAACTGTCCTTATATTACTGATTCTTAAAATAAATGCAATGAAATGTATCTAAATTGCCGAAAGAACAAAAGGTGATAATTGCTATTAAAACTACCAAAAAATATATGCTGAGTCAGCAAAAGACAATTATATATACTCATTATTAGGGTACATTTTCCTTTTTTCAGTTTGAATTGGGTAGCCCGATATCTTGTGAATTAGAGTGATTTCTCTCTTCAATTACTTTCTCATTGTTACCCCAGAATGATCTATTTAGAAACGTTTTGAGTGAGCAAAAGGAAAACTTTTAACATCGAATATCATCGTCAAGTTTTAAATGCATGGATATGTTTCTATTATTCTTTCCGCTTTTCATATTAACGTTTTATTCCGGGTTTTTTTAATATAATAATAATGACGACTGCTAACTTTTAGACAACAGTAAAGAAGGACGACTCGTAACAGCCGTGGTTTGTTGATGTCAGACATTGGCCTGGACTAATGGCTCTCCGGACAGTTATGGACGTACTCCTGTGATGATGCGAACTGTGTTGAACATATTCCATATATATATATATATATATGCTACAAGCATCATACTATTTATGGTTCATTGTTTTTTATTCCAATACTGATTGGCTAAAATGACACTGCTAATTTATAATTTATGAAAGGGAGACAACTGGAGTACTCCGTCCACCCTTCTTGTTACATTGGGCAGTGTTGAACCTTGTGTTATTACAGTTATATACTTACATAAGCTTATGTGTGTAATAAGATTTAATAATGAAAAACGTCTTAAACCTAGACATATCAATTACATCGGAGCTCTGATAAAAGTAGGTAGACACCATCCATCAATGTCAGGACAATAACAACAGTATGATCGATAGAAACACATGTATGGATGTAGACAAAATAAATATCTAACATGCCTAACAGAATATTTAAAAAACATTCTCGACAACAGCGTCACCTATTAAAACACAGCAGAGCCAGTAACCAGGTAATGTTTCCTTGTTCATGTCTCAGACTAACACAATCATGAATTAATGTATGGTACAATGTATGGTACAATGTATGGTACAATGTATGGTACAGTGTATGGTACAATGTATGGTCCAGTGTATGGTACAGTGTATGGTACAATGTATGGTCCAGTGTATGGTACAGTGTATGGTACAATGTATGGTCCAGTGTATGGTACAATGTATGGTACAGTGTATTGTACAATGTATGGTACAATGTATGGTACAATATATGGTACAGGGTATGGTACAGTGTATGGTACAATGTATGGTCCAGTGTATGGTACAGTGTATGGTACAATGTATGGTCCAGTGTATGGTACAATGTATGGTACAGTGTATGATACAATGTATGGTACAATGTATGGTCCAATGTATGGTACAATGTATGGTACAGTGTATGGAACAATGTATGGTACAATGTATGGTTCAGTGTATGGTACAGTGTATGGTACAGTGTATGGGACAATGTATGGTACAGTGTATGGTACAATGTATGATACAATGTATGGTACAGTGTATGATACAATGTATGGTACAATGTATGGTCCAATGTATGGTACAATGTATGGTACAGTGTATGGTATAATGTATGGTACAGTGTATGGTACAGTGTATGATACAATGTATGGTACAATGTATGGTCCAATGTATGGTACAATGTATGGTACAGTGTATGGGACAATGTATGGAACAGTGTATGGTACAATGTATGATACAATGTATGGTACAATGTATTGTACAGTGTATGGTACAATGTATGGTACAGTGAATGGTACAATGTATGGTACAGTGTATGGTACACTGTATGGTACAGTGTATGGTACAGTGTAAGGTACAATGTATGGTTCAATGTATGGTACAGTGTATGGTACAATGGATGGTACAGTGTATGGTACAATGTATGATACAATGTATGGTACAATGTATGGTACAGTGTATGGTCCAATGTATGGTACAGTGTATGGTACAATGTATTGTACAGTGTATGGTACAATGTATGGTACAGTGTATTGTACAGTGTATGGGACAGTGTATGGTACAATGTATGGTACAGTGTATGGAACAATGTATGGTACAATGTATGGTTCAGTGTATGGTACAGTGTATGGTACAGTGTATGGGACAGTGTATGGTACAATGTATGGTACAGTGTATTGTACAATGTATGGTACAATGTATGGTACAATATATGGTACAGGGTATGGTACAGTGTATGGTACAGTGTATGGTACAATGTCTGATACAATGTATGGTACAAGGTATGGTACAGTGTATGGTACAAAGTATGGTACAATGTATGGTACAGAGTATGGTACAATGTATGGTACAATGTATGGTAAAGTGTATGGTACAATGTATGGTACAGTGTATTGTACAATGTATGGTACAATGTATGGTACAGTGTATGGTACAATGCACATGTGGTTCTTAACTCCATCCTAATGTAACGCAAGCGTCATTTATCAGGGTATGGCGAATCTTCGCTCCTAAACTTTAAGAAAAATTAAAGCAAATTTTAAACAGTGATTTTTTCTTAAACAGGGACATTGTTGATTTAAGAAAAAAAGAAAAATGATCACCATCAGGAATAAACAATGATAAACAATAATGAGCAATAAATCATCATGAATAATAAACAATGGAACAAATCAATAGTATTTCATATGTTCGTTGTTTCGTAAATATAAGGATAACACGATATTTCTCAATATTCATGCAGGTAAGAAAGCAAATCGGTTACATCAATATTCCATGAACTCCGCTAGCCTGTTAGGGCTTCATGTAAAATATACATGTAACCGGTTTGCGTTCATACTGGTATCAACATTGAAAAATATCGTCCAGTACATGCATTTACATTCTAAATTTTATACTTATCATTGATCTAAATATAGATATAGATATTCTTTTATATTTTCGATTAAAACTGTCTGTTTTGTCAGTGCAAAACGAGATTCCTGACGCTGACCAAAATGCGTTCACAGCAATATGAATTTCTTGTGGCAATGCTAATAGAGGCACTTGCAGTGGAATTATATACATACAAGCAAATCGAACAGATAATATATACTGCACTGTTGATTGATTAAGCATTTTGACACGGAATTGATCACGTGATGGTATGACTTTTACTTTGTTGACTTTGTATATAACCGGACACATAAGCAGCTGTGTATCATGGTGTTAGAAACAGACGGATACCAGGGCCCAGTTGTTCAAAAGATGATTAGCTTAATCACTGTGTAACGAAATATTTCATTTTCAACCTTTAATAATTTTGTGAATATATACAAGGTAAAAACTCGTAATTTTACATGCACATTTACTCTACTAAACACTTGATATCTAATCGCCCTTTGAACAGCTTGGCCCAGTAAGCTGTTAAGATTAAATATACGGTCGATTTGCTTGCAAAAGTTGTGTATTTTCAAGGTTTTTTTTCATTTACGTACATCATTATTTGTGTCTAAGTAATACTCGTTCTGGTTAGCTTGTTGACATATAACAGATATTTTCACATTTTTATAAAATTATCCTAGATACATTTACATTGGAGCTGGACGTCAATGGATGATGTAACACATGAAATTGTTTTAATTTAATAGAGAATGTAAGCGTAAAGAGCTATAAGAAACTACAATGCATGAAAAATCAAAAACAAATAAAACACGGGTATTTTAAACCGAATCGTTTAGTGTGCATTACAACCAATAAGACCGCTTATCAGTTTTGTAAATGTTTAGAAAATGATCTCATAAGTAAATGAATGCATTCATAATAACTCATATTAGTGTAAATCATACCGTGGGAAACGTTTGTCAATATTTAGAAATGATCTCGTAAGTAGATATTTATGATAACTAATACAGATGTACATTACATACCGTTGGTAAGTTTTGTTAATGTTTAGAAAATGATCTCTTAAGTAGATATTTATGATAACTAATACATATGTACATTACATAACGTTGGTAAGTTTTGTTAATGTTTAGATAATGATCTCTTAAGTAGATATTTATGATAACTAATACATATGTACATTACATAACGTTGGTAAGTTTTGTTAATGTTTAGATAATGATCTCTTAAGTAAATATTTATGATAACTAATACATATGTACATTACATAACGTTGGTAAGTTTTGTTAATGTTTAGAAAATGATCTCTTAAGTAAATATTTATTATAACTAATACAGATGTACATTACATACCGTTGGTAAGTTTTGTTAATGTTTAGATAATGATCTCTTAAGTAGATATTTATGATAACTAATACAGATGTACATTACGTACCGTTGGTAAGTTTTGTTAGTGTTTAGAAAATGATCTCTTAAGTAGATATTTATTATAACTAATACAGATGTACATTACATACCGTTGGTAAGTTTTGTTTATGTTAAGAAAATGAACTCTTAAATAAATATCCATTTTAACTAGCACTGGTGTACATTGCATACCTTATATAAGCTTTTTTCAATGTTTAGAAGAACTCTTATTTTTTTTAAATCTACCACATTTAAGTACACACGTAATGTTGTCGATTCTAGTGTTGTTAATGTGTCTATGTACGATAGGGTTATGGTTAGGGTTACGGTTAGGGGTAGGGTTAGGGTTAGGGTTAGGGAGGGGTACATCCTCAAGCTTCTATTCCGTCTTTGCGTATTTCAGAGTTATCTTCTCTTGTGAGCAGGTATTGATTGTTACGTCATTGGTTTGTGAGAGTAACGTCATCAATGTTTGAGAAAACGACGTAATTTTCTCACACAAATCAATGACGTAACAATCAATACCTGCTCACAAGAGAAGATAAATCTGCAACACGCAACGACGGAATAATACATCAGGTGTTGGCATTATTAACACTATGACGATGAGCTTCAAGACTAAGTACTATTACAGCTTTAATATCAATATCAATATTATTTTTTAAATGCTCATCAGGATGTTTCAACGTTATCGTAAATTTTCCGTTTTTTTCAAATGCTCTGCAGAATTTTTAAAACATCATCGTAATGTTTTCGTAGCGTATTGAATCGCAGGGCACGCATTTCTATTTCTATTTCTAATACTTAGAAAAACACAAATAAGACATGTTCTCCTTATATCACGTGACCATTCAATCCATTTTACCGTTTCAAATCAATTTTCCAAACGCCTTGTTGAAAACACTTGTTCGCATCAGGGCCTAAACCTCGTACATGGATTAATTCTATTTAGATATTCATAATTATTTGTGCTAATTGAGTCGTCATGTCCTTTGACTACACCCCCCGTTAAAGGGTAGAAGTATCGGGGAAAAAAATTGTCGTGTTTCAAAAAGTGCCTTCCAGTTATCTGTCCATTCTTTTGAGCATGTACAAGCGTCGATACAGTCAGCCATAGAAATAATGATACTGTTTTGTTTTTGTTCTTTAACTGACGTTTACTTTCATTTCAATATCAACTGAAATACTGATACAAATGTATAAGATTTGGCAATCTGCGGACTATGCATTCATACCATGTGATCTAAACACAAGTAAGAGCAAAAACACTTTTGAATATTTGTATATGACATATGTGTAAAGGCACTTTTTGTGACATCGCAAGTGAAGTTTCTATGAAAAGTAACAGTGTTTGCAGTTTCGCCTTGCTATACTCGCTACTAAGTGTTGTAACAAAGTGTGTTTAGAACATCGTTATGTGGAAAAATAGAGACAGATTCATCCTATTGACAAAATGTCGTTTTATATAAACAATAGAAAATGGTATGTAGTTTCAGATTTTCGCGAATTGCTATCAAATATCTAAATGCCAAAGCTTTGTTAGAATGCATATGTGTACAAATATTGTTGGTAAAGTTTGTAAATACGAGTACTGCTTTGAGCATCCATGCCAACAAAATGTTCAAGTGAACATAGGTGTTTTGAAATATTGCTTGACACATCTCTGTAAAGAGGTATACGACTCGTAGCCAGGATTTGCTATGATATTCTGAATCATATGAAGATATTATATTACTTTACACATTGTATATGTGATTTCGCTGTTTAGAAACGTTGCTTGACACATCTCTGTAAAGAAGTATACGACTCGTAGCCAGGATTTGCTATGATATTCTGAATCATATGAAGATATTATACTACTTTACACATTGTATATGTGATGTCCATGTTTAGAAACGTTGCTTGGTGCAATACGATACAGTAACAATGCTTTATCAATAAACGTCAATAGATATGACAGATGTATCAAGATAAAACTTGATGAACTGTGCAATAGGATGTGATAAGAAAAAACAACATATTATGTTATTTCTCATTGACAAATGCAGTTACGTTGATATAGCGTTGTCACCTACTAGAACATATGGTGTTTATATTAGTTCATCCTGATGTTTAAATTATTAAAAAATGTGTATTTTTATGTCACTATGTCCTTGAATTCAACTCTTGTGAAAAGAGCTTGTTTAATATTTTCTCTGTAGATATGTTTTTGCTTATAAAAATGATTACATGTCCATTCTAGTTTAGCTTAAGCCTGATGGTGCACGCGTCATAATTACCACTCTTCAAAACAACATGATCATAATTTCAGTAAAAACATTTTGCAATGTTCTGACTGGTATGATCGGGTTTCGATTGTACTGTTACGTGGTTATACATTCTAACGGTTTTAAGGTTAATTTTTTATAATTTCAGTAAATGGGTAGTTTAAAAAAAATAGATGACATCAAAGTAGCTGGAACTAAAGTTTTCATATTTTAGTGCATTCTCATTGGAGAGTGTGATTTATAGATTCCATACATCAGTAATAGAAAGTGACTTCAGTTCTTTGGGAAGTTTAAAAAAATATATATAATATGACATCAAATTAGCTTTTTCTACTTCTAATAAATTCATCATTGGAGATGTTCACTTATAGACTTTAACTACAATGGCGATACCTGACGTCATCATTTTTTGTGTTTCTGTAATGTGCACGATTCTTGGTCATGTGATAAACATAATCTCGAACTCGTTTTCCATATTTTACGAAATTAAAAAAAAACAAGTGTGGCCAAATCAGCTCAGTTACAGCTCGCGACATTTAATTGTTTTATTTACAGCAAACACAATGAAAACAATATGTTATATATATGTGTTATATATATATACGTGTTATATATATGTGTTAAATATATATATATGTTATATATATGTGTGTCATATATATATACGTGTTATATATATGTGTGTGTTATATATATGTGTTATATATATATATGCGGTCGAAGATGTCGTTATGAGGTCTTGTACTTTTATAAAACATAATGTTGTACTTCTCTGTGCTTTATGACGTCACAGGTGGTGACGACGTATACTGTAACGTTACATTCCGTCCTTAAATTTGTTTCATTAAAGTGTGTTTCTATCAAAACACGTGTCTTTCTTCTTTTTTTCAAAATAGTCCTCTTGTTTACTACGATAAAAACAAATTCTAGAAATAATTTCGTTCAAATACATGTTTTCTATTAATAATGGCACTACCTATACTGTTGATCACGTACTTTTATACCCTTTCAAACAATTCCAATCATGGAATCCATAGTATATCAAATATACATCTATATACAATGTATATAATTTCATTCAGTACTTATATTTCTATTGAACCTAGATTCAAATAATCCGACTAAGATTATGAGGATTGTTTAAGAATCAATCAACGTATGACGAAACTGAGATATTGTTGGAAAAATAAACGAAGGCGGCTTGCAGCCTTTTCCCCCAAACATTTTCGAATACTGAGTTATACATATTCCTGGGTGATCGGGTGGTGCAGTGGATAGCGCACTTGCCTTTCACCAAGGCGGCCGGGGTTCGATTCCCCGATCGGACGTGAAAAGGTTGGGGTCTCCTGCCTGAACATGTGGGTTTTCTCCGGGTACTCCGGTTTCCTCCCACACTAAACCCCCCCACGCGCGTTAACATCCAAGCCAACAAGAGTGATTGATATACGTTGAAATAACTTGTTTCATAATTTTTGTTAAATAAATAATGTTTACATTTTTGTATGTTGATTTTATCTATTCTATCAAGTAAAATGCAATAAAAGTTGTTCTCCTGTCTACTCCACATACGCCTATGATAAGCAAGGTGACCCATATAATCTGATTATATAAGCTATTCTTCTACTCGCACGAGCACTTGTTACGTGATGTCTATATGGTTTTGTTTCACAACAGGCAGTGCGTTTTATCATGCCTGACCCTAAACTAAACTTGATCTATTTTACAGCAATTATGAAACTATTTATTCATCGCTTTTGTTGGCCCGGATGTTACCGCGCGAGGGGTCTTAATGTGGGAGGAAACCGGAGGACCCGGTGAAAACCCACGTGATCGGGCAGGTGCCCCATACGTTTTAACGTCTGATTGCAGAATCGAACCCCGGCTGTCTTGGTGAAAGGCGAGTGTGTTATCCGCTGCGCCTCCCGACCACCCTGGCCCCGGTGGACAGTTGTCTTATTTAACCTGGATATATAAGGAAACGTTTTTTTTATTTTCAGACAATAAACAAAAACCAATAACGCCATGCAAGATGTTCAAATCGACATCGCTCGTCAACACATGACGTCAGCACAGTTGACAGAACACTGAATTAGATTACCTAAGTCCGTAGACGGATTTGCAAACAATATTTCAAGACACATTCGCGGTAAGTTCATTGAAACAACCTGACGCGAACTTTGCACGTTTTAAGTAGATCTAGGGGTTAAATAGACTGTTTTGTTCGCCAACAATCAAATATTCAAAAATATACAAAATTAAATCCAGGTACTCTTATTACATGTACACCAAAGATAACCGGTATATTTGCGGGTTAGGTTTATGGAAGAGCGTTGATATGATGAAAAATATCACACGGACCCGCATGGTCTATCGTCAAGTAATCAATGGCTATATCACAATAAGTGTTGTTACATCGCAAACAAGGTAGAACTGTCAAAATAATTTCAAGTAACTGCGGGAAGTAGACCATTAAAACATTATTTTCTTTTAATGATCAAGTCAATACGAAACAGCTGTTTCTCTTACCAGAACGACGTCACATATTTACTGATGACGTCATATGCGTCAGCAGCTTGTACAAGTCCGATATTAAAGAAAATAATGAAAAGATCGAAGAAAAAAATAGACAAAAAGGATGAAAAGATTGCATTGTTTATGATTGATAAACCTCAATATGTCTTGATGCAAATTCAACGAACTGGTAAAATGAACTACATTGTACTTCGTAATTCATAAATTTGTCTCGGGACCTTTGAGGATTATACGTCAAAAACCTCGACAGGATAGGATTCAATTTAAAAAATAAACGTGTTTATATTTACTCTTGTGTGATTGAAGTTTGGGAATATTACACTTTACTTACCTGTAGTATGATGCATCAGACTGTCACCTTATTTTACAGTCTACAACGTTGTCTGATGTCATGGGGAAAGGTGTTCAGGCATGTACGAAATCAATAACTCAATACAGTCTCAGAATAGCGGTCCAAAGTAATGACCATTATCTGTGTTTCATACATTGGCTTCCAGTTACTTTCCTTCCTCTCCATCCACACCCACCTGGAGGTCCGTTCGGCTTCCTTGGTATGCCAATAAACTACATAGCTCTATCAGTCCTGGAACGCTGGACACCCTCCAATCTGTGTAAGGAAGCCACCACACCACACCTCTACAAGGAAATCCCACATTTGCAATTTCTTGCCTCTGCTTTATTTCATAAAATCCTAATATTTGCCCTCAAAAACATCTTTCTTCCCTGCAAAGATATTGGCACGAATATAGGTCCACATTCATGGCCCAATCATCTATAATTTCTTAAAAGCCAGTCCCCTATAAGTTCCCAATATTGTAACGGTAGTTGATCCCTAGGCCATGTCTAGCCCGATGGTCTTCTAAGTTCTACGATCGTAAAGTGTATTTTCCAGAATAGTGATATATAGTTCGTTAACACAAACGGAAACATTGGTTTTTATCTTCTTTCACAAAGTTCATGTTGGTAGGTTTGGAGGTTAGTACCTTAGTTTTACTTCTCATCCTCTCCGTTATGTCCGCCTACTCCCATCAGGTCGTCCGTTCCGTCCATTCCGTATATACTGTCTACCTGATCGTCCCTCCATTCCGTATATCCTGTCTACCTGATCGTCCCTCCATTCCGTATATACTGCCTACCTGATCGTCCCTCCATTCCGTATATACTGTCCACCTGGTCGTCCCTCCATTCCGTATATACTGTCTACCTGAGCGTCCCTCCTTTCCGTATATACTGTCTCCCTGATCGTCCCTCCATTCGTATATACTGTCTACCTGGTCGTCCCTCCATTCGTATATACTGTCTACCTGATCGTCCCTCCATTCCATATATACTGTCTACCTGATCGTCCCTCCATTCCGCATATACTGTCTACCTGATCGTCCCTCCATTCGTATATACTGTCTACCTGGTCGTCCCTCCATTCCGTATATACTATCTACCTGGTCGTCCCTCCATTCGTATATACTGTCTACCTGGTCGTCCCTCCATTCCGTATATCCTGTCTACCTGATCGTCCCTCCTTTCGTATATACTGTCTACCTGATCGTCCCTCCATCCCGTATATACAGTCTACCTGGTCGTCCCTCCATTTCGTATATACTGTCTACCTGATCGTCCCTCCATTCCGCATATACTGTCTACCTGATCGTCCCTCCATTCGTATATACTGTCTACCTGGTCGTCCCTCCATTCCGTATATCCTGTCTACCTGATCGTCCCTCCATTCCATATATACTGTCTACCTGATCGTCACTCCATTCCGTATATACTGTCTACCTGATCGTCCCTCAATTCCGTATATACTGTCTACCTGATCGTCCCTCAATTCCGTATATACTGTCTACCTGATCGTCCCTCAATTCCGTATATACTGTCTACCTGATCGTCCCTCCTTTCCGCATATACTGTCTACCTGATCGTCCCTCCATTCGTATATACTGTCTACCTGGTCGTCCCTCCATTCCGTGTATACTATCTACCTGGTCGCCCCTCCATTCCGTATATACTGTCTACCTGGTCGTCCATTCCGTATATACTGTCTACCTGGTCGCCCCCCATTCCGTATATACTGTCTACCTGGTCGTCCCTCAATTCCGTATATACTGTTTACTATCTGTTACCGGACACCATTAATGGTCACTTAGTTTTACTTCTCATCCTCTCCGTTATGTCCGCCTACTCCCATCAGGTCGTCCGTTCCGTCCATTCCGTATCTACTGTCTACCTGATCGTCCCTCCATTCCGTATATACTATCTACCTGGTCGTCCCTCCATTCGTATATACTGTCTACCTGGTCGTCCCTCCATTCCGTGTATACTGTTTACCTGGTCGTCCCTCCATTCCGTATATACTGTCTACCTGGTCGTCCCTCAATTCCGTATATACTGTTTACTATCTGTTACCGGACACCATTAATGGTCACTTAGTTTTACTTCTCATCCTCTCCGTTATGTCCGCCTTCTCCCATCAGGTCGTCCGTTCCGTCCATTCCGTATATACTGTCTACCTGATCGTCCCTCCTTTCCGTATATACTGTCTACCTGGTCGTCCATTCCGTATATACTGTCTTCCTGGTCGCCCTCCATTCCGTATATACTGTCTACCTGGTCGTCCATTCCGTATATACTGTCTACCTGGTCGCCCCCCATTCCGTATATACTGTCTACCTGGTCGTCCCTCCATTCCGTATATCCTGTCTACCTGATCGTCCCTCCATTCCGTATATCCTGTCTACCTGATCGTCCCTCCTTTCCGTATATACTGTCTACCTGGTCGTCCATTCCGTATATACTGTCTATCTGGTCGCCCTCCATTCCGTATATACTGTCTACCTGGTCGTCCCTCCATTCCGTATATACTGTTTACTATCTGTTACCGGACACCATTAATGGTCATGGCAGGCTAAGGAATACTGGTGCTCGATTATTAAACGCGTATATACATATTGTGGTATACAACGATTGGTGATTGACCAATGTTTCATCAGCAGCAGGCCCATACACGATACATCCTGAAAATCCGGAGACTTACAGTATAAACACATAAATAAGAAGACAACAGGAGCCTGGTAGGTTATCTGTTTAATCAGTCGCACACAAGGATACAGGGATTAACACACCATGTATACGCCTGGTATTGATATACTTTAGTGAACATTAGATTAATAAGTCACAAACAGCAGTTACATGTACAAGTGCTATCGACTCAGATAACTTTTTGAAGCTAGGGCAAAGATCTTCTGTCTAAATGGAATATTCGAGTGATTTAAAACGACTTCATCCATAGCTTAATTTGTTCATTTTGACTTCTTATATTATGTTACATCTAATATCCTTTTTCAAAAAAGATATATAAATGAAAATAGGAAAAACATTTTTAATAAACACATTTGCCTAGATGCAAAGGGAAATAACTCTTACATTTTACTTTCGCTTTGCACATTTTATCTTCGATTCTTATCTAACATTTTCAAATGATTTGTAGAGATTTTTTTGTCTGAAACTAGATCGTTTTTCTTTGTAGTTTACTTCTGCAATTTATTTCGTTTGATAACAAATATAATTAAATCATGCAGAAATGAACAAAGCAAGCTATAACTAGGAGATTGGTCAGTATGTTGCCAACAAATCTCACACAGCTTTATCTGATGGATACCGTTCTGACATTATTTGTAGGAACATCCTACACATATAACAGGTTGTCGACATGAAGAACCTGTTATCACAACGGACGTGTGTCATACATGCTACCTTAGCTTGACTATGGCTGGACTCTTGTTTTTTGGGAAAATAAAATAACTATATATTGTACCCTCCATATAATATATATGTATCTTATTTAAACGTACTGACTATGTCGTCTAGATTGGATTACCTGCCTTAGAACCATTTCTCCCCGCTAGGTTGTACTCTTTGTAAATTTTCAGAGCAACACCTACAATGTACCATAAAGTAGAAAAACTACGGTATCTGACGTCACTGAAAGAAAAAATCTAAAATTTGCGCTGGAGAATTCTTTGAACATGACCTCAGATAAGGAAAGAATCGAGGTCGTAGAGCATGCTTTTTTACAAACGTAATAAAATTTATACTACATAGTATATTTCTTATACATGTACAGCTGTAGTAACTATTCATGGGACAGTGATAACATGTAATTAAATGTGATAAAAATTTAAATCGATATTTAGTTTGAAATAAATATACCTTTACCTAAAAATTAAAATCATAGAACGAGTCACTCAACTTTTAACAGTGTTTTACGTTGGATACACAGGAGGGGGATGTGTTGAAGTATATACAAACTATAAATATCAAGTTCAATATTTCGTAAAATGAAAATGCACAATAATATTAATTAGCATAATCTAGTGGACGGAATAAGTATGGTCAAAGTATACAGATAAATAATAACAAAGTAAAACATAAACACATCACTACATTACAAGCTAGCCGGTTCTGAAATATAAATTAATACCGGAACTTCCGGCTAATTTATTTTATGTCCTCCACTTCCGGTCTAGACTGGCTATCCTAGGTCTCAATTGACTTGAGCAAGTCTACCTGCTGTCATATTAGACTTACTCAATTATATAGACAAGAAAATTGAAAACCTGAGAGTAAGTCTACATGTAGTCATCTGTACACGTATACAATCTGATAACAGAATGGTTACAAGCATCACAAACACATTTCCGGGAGTTGGTATGGAAAAAAGAGAAAGAAAAATATTTGACAATAGTTTCGGAAAAGAAACGTGAAAAAGCTCTATGTATAATTTCACTGTCGCTCTAAAACTGTATTTATAGTTAAGTTATAACCATGTTAGATAACGAATTAAAGATCGAGTTCGGAGTGACAGTCGTGTTGGAATACAATTTATAAATAAGTTAATCAGTTTAATCAAGCATCATTGTTCGAACTCTGTGTGAATAACATGAAAGGTACATATGCATTGATGAAATAATAAGGTTATTAGCATGTGTTAAATAAACAGGGGACATAACTCAGGCATATAATGTATGGTGTATTTACTTATCGATCACTACGCCGTACAAGCATAGACACTTGTATATAACATACACATTAACTGTTGTTGAAAACATTCAGATGATCCAACTTTTGGCTAACTTTGTTCTGCAGTGATCCTTCTGTTTGTACATACAGCCTTATGATATCACAATACACCATTATAAAACCGTATTTACATACTAATAATGATAAAGGGTTCTATCTGATGAATTTATATTTATCATGTCCAGCTTTCTCTTGCTCCTAATTTCTTCATATCAAAACAAAAAAGGAAGTACCAGAGAAAGTTTGACGTGGTTTCCACCATAATGCAATCATTTTTGTTTTATATATGCTGATGGCAAGTATGAATTAATAAACATTCAATGATACAAAACACAATAACATGATACAGACGACTGGCAACTGATATCCCTATACTGTAACCAGATATATTGCTAATGAAACTCTAACTTCCGTTAGAGGTGATTTTTCTGAAATCTTAGATTTGCTCTTCTGTTATTAACATAAATTTCAGTCCCTACTAGTGAATCCTTTAATGGAACTTTACTTCCGTTAGACATGACATTTCTTAAATATTGTATTATTAACTTAAATTCCAGTCATTAATTTTTACAAATTATCCTTCTTCATTTAAACATGAATTTAATCGCGTAGTTAATGACTTCTACATAGCCGAACAGTTTTTATTTTATTTCCTAATAGCAAAATTATTAGCATTGTTTGAAAAAAATAACGGTGTTAACAAACTATTTTGGAGATATCGATGGCGCAAACATATAATGAGGCAACTGAATTCATTTCTTTTTTCGAGAAATTGATGTCAAGTATAAATTGCATCCCAGTATATATAGATATATAAATTGTTGTTCTACTGAAAATATCTTTATGATCCCAACTAAACATCCGGGTAACACATCCGAGTTATACATCTAGGTAATACGTCTGGACTATACGTAATCCCGACGGTATAGCTTGTTTATTTTAAAACTGCACAATATCGCTCCAGGAAAAGGGGCATAACCCGTACAGTCTTGTCCTCCTTTGCAGAATCAAGTCCGAGTGACAGCGGAACTGTTTCGGACTGTGAAGGACACGAGTTAGGAGTAACTGAACACCTTGACCATACCGTCTCCCTGGACGATGATCATTCTGCTACTGCTGCTGAGTCTTAACGCCACTGGACGCTCCAGGCCAGTCTCTTCTCCTAGCACGTGACGCTGGAATTCACCCTCGTTGGTCAGAAGTTGGACTCGGTTGTTTCCGTAGTCCGCTATAAACAAGTTTCCAAGTTTATCAAAGCAGACTCCCTGTGGTCGTTTAACAGTATTTTCTCCGTTTGGTGTGTATTGATAGAGTGGCTTACCGTCATGTGTGAAACACAAAACGTTGTTTCCCTGGACATCGGAAACCACGATAGATTTATCAGGAGATGACGAAATGTACCGAGGTTCCACGAACGACAGTAATCCATCCGGTTTATTTTGGAATGTTCGTAGAATTGTACCGTCCATTTGTATTTTGTCCACGCACTGTTCCTTCAGTGACGTCACCAAAAGTAAAGCCTCTCTATCGGAGTAGGAAATACCGTCATACTGTTTCTCTGTTTTGGCGCGCTTAATAAGCTGCATGGTTTTCTTTGTTGTCAGGTAAATAATCAGCTTCCCGACCATTGTTATGGCAACGTAGTCGTTCTGTCCGCACGTGGTTATGTCCCTTGGTTCATCCTCTAATTGCACGTAGTCGACCAGGTCGCCAAACTACAACAAACAAAGATAGCAGGCGTGTTATTCCGGGGGAAAAAATGCGTTAAAGTTTCTCATTAATATAATGACCTTTGAATATGAACATCTTGATGTTTCAGAATTCTTTATAAGAAGCTAATTTTTGAATTCTATAATTGAATAATAATGGTCAAACACATGACACGAAGCACTAAAAAGATGACACAAATGTTTAGATATTCATCTCTGGAAAAAAAACTCTCTGATATATTTCTATAACGAATGCTTAAGGAGGCAGTACCCAAATCGGATCATTACCCAAATCGGATCACTTTTTGCAAAATACTTATACAAAACAACTGAGTCAACAAATCAGTTATGACAATAATGTAGTCTTAGAATAGATAGCCATGCACCATTTTTTGTCTACAGATGATTAGTTTTTAAGTCCAAATAGCACAAGAAAACGTAATTCAAACTCAAATGTCAGTGTTTTGATCACGTTTTAAAACAATGGCGCGTACGACGACTATGCATTCTGTTTTGGACTATAGGAATAAATTCACACTATAGAAATAGTTTTTGTCATACAAATTCTAAAGGTCATCATAAAATGTTAATATGCTGACAAAAAAATATTCATTTGAAGCGTAAAATAATGCAAAATTCAACCCTTGATCCGATTTGGATCCTGACATTCGCAAAAACCGGAGGCGCTGATTGGTGACTTCAAGCGTTCTATAAATATCTCAAGTGTGCCCCGGGTGCTTACTCATTTCTTTTGTAAGAACACCCATCGATATTCTTCGTTTGATACAACCATAAATGAATATAATTCCTACTCAGATTTTTCAATGATTTAATAAAATGATGGTTTGGTGATCCGATTTGGGAACTGTCACAATGTAGATGCTATGGAAAATCACATGTAAAAAATCTCCTAAACGATTTAGGTCTTACCAGTATTTCATATCACCAACACCGATATAATACGTTAGTTTATCTCAGTTTTGACAATCAGTTCATCTATTTAGAGATTCAAAATTTAGGCAGAGGACGAGCAGCAAAATTTATTTTCATGAAGCCTGTCATCTTAAAGATGTAAGGCGAAGTAACTAATTAACCGCGAGACGAAAACTAGTAACATATATATAGATGAATAAGAGAGGATAACATGTTACCTTGCTGAACTTCTGAATCCTCTTGTTTTTACAGTCAGTCACGATGATGTCCTCAGTAGACGTGCACGTGACTCCCCATGACGACAGACCCTCGGTGCTACCGCCCTCATCTAGAGTTACCTCCCCTACTTTTTCAAATTCCTTCACGAACTTCTCCATTGTTTCATTGACTTCGAAGTCTAATTTAACAGCGGACTCCCTAGAGTCAATACTTTCGAGATCACCCTGACACGAATCGAACTGCTTCCGGATTTGATTGTAGGCAAGTAACACTTCTACGTCGCTTCCGTAACGTGTCAGCATTTTCATCCTTTCATTTGCAGAACGGATAGCTTTGACACCCATTTTCTTGGGTTCAATTTTTTCTCGCAGTGTGCCCCGCGCCAGTTCCGCTTTACTATCTAATGCCTTCAGCAACTTTACCTGTTCCTGCCTAACCTTTTCACAAAGTTCATTGCAGATCGCCATGATCTTGCTCCGGGACGCCTCAATACTTTCCTCTAGAATGCCGTCCATGGCCCCCAGACCGTTTGCGTTCTCCAATGACGCCTGCATGTTCTGCAGTTTAACGATGACGTCATTCACGTCTGTGCTCGACGACATTGCGTCATTTACCGTGACAACGTTTTCACAGCGCCGATGAGACACGGCCATACATTGGACACAGAGGGGGTCCCGACAGTCCACACAGTACAGCGTGATTATCTCATTATGTTTCATACAGGGAACCTTATTGTTTTTCTTCATTATCGTCTCTAAAGGCATTTTGCGCATGTCTTCGACAGCAATAACCACGTGACCGGAAGTGAATTTTCCATGCGTATGAACTTTTAAACACGAGTCGCACAAAGCGTCATGACAGTCCATACACCAGTTTCCGGCTGTTACATTCTCCTCCCTTCTTTCACAATTGTCACACAGTTTCCCCTCCTTCATAGCGTTAATTAGTTCCACCAGTTTCTCCATAAATCTGTCCTCGTTAAAGGCATTAGCATATTTCCCTGGGAGGGCGTCTGATGGCATGTCGACTTCAGCCTCACACGTCGGACAGGGGAAGTAGCGCTGACCATTCTGGACCAGCGACTTCCCGATATGATCCTCCAAACAGGTCTTACAAAAGCTGTGCAAACATGTCAACACTTTGGGAGATCTGAAAGTCTCGTTACACAAACTACACAGCGAGATTTCCCGCGAGATATCGATGTTGTCAGATGCGGCCGCCATGGTTGTTTGACTTCTTTGATTGAGAAAGGTTTCGTCAGAAGGAGTTCATCTCATCCAGTCGTTGTAACACCTATAGAATAAATGAATACATTTTGAGTTTAGATATTTATAGTTGATTCAAAAATCAAGTTACAAGGGTAATTATTAAAGTCTCCACTGGCCCGTACCACTGCCAAAAACTGTAAATACTCATTGGAAACTGTTATTTCCATCGTGGCTATAGCTTTGTTAAATCATTTCTGAAAGTAAAAGAAAACCTTGCGGGACTTTTATGGGGAAAAAAAGATAATAATAAAGATGAAATATGCAAAATATAACTAACAACAGTGTACTGAATGCAGTAATTGAGCCGGGCCGGATCAGGATTCGAACCCTGGTCTAGGTTGTTATGTAGTCGCTTTTACCAACTGAGCTACCTGGCCAATGGAAGTTTCTGGCTCAATTGCACTGCAGTTGTATCCGAAACGAAATTAAGAGGACATGACTGTATATAGAAAACAAACATAGCAGCTGTCTATGTATAGTAGAAAAGGAACCCTGTAAGCACACTGATAGGTGTACCAAACCTTAAACACTTCTACCTATAATTGACATTCAACTTATAGATACTGACTAATGGCATATTAACATGTACAAGTCAGATCGTGTATTGATATACAAGTATTCAATATATTTACTCAAATAAAACGAAAATTATGATATTAAACAATCGTATATACAAACACAAAAACATGTAACGGGCCGTGTTTAAAGTATTTTTTTTCAAAGTTACACATGTAACACGAAATTTGTGTTTTTTTTATAAGATAAACATACTAAGCAAGCAAATAAGTACTACCTATATATATCTATCAATGTATAAGATCATTTATGTTTTTGGGCGACATGTCTGTGTAAATACTGTCATTATAGACGAGTAAGTTAATAAGTAATGCTGATAGAACAGGTCATATACGGGTAGGTGTTGACACGTACCAGAATACCTGGCTGGGAGGCTTATAGGTCACCCAGCTTATAATGTCAAGAATGTTGTATTTAACACTCAAAACACTTCCCATACAAATTAGCAGACTGAAATCCTTAAAACTTCGGCGATAAACGTATGTCAATATTTGGTCATTTACATACATGTTTGGCTATAAACGATCAACTTCCTGTTGTAAGTGATTTAAAGAGATTAGCCGACAAGTAGAACTAGGATTAAAAACAATATTTGATAAATTTAACCCGGTCCATTTATTTAAAAACATAAAAAGATTTTTTTTTAAATATTGGTGACCTATGAATGTGTACAAAAATTTAGTCGATTTAAAACACATGAAATCTTTTTAACATTTATATAGACTTGCACAAGTCCCATTATTTCGTAATGATAACTGGTGAAGAATACATTTTCATAGATATTGTTACAAAAGGACAAGCTTTCATCTTGTTGACATCTGAGGGTTTAAGTTGTTTACACACAGGTTAGGTCGTTTACACACAGGTTAAGT
>NW_018407305.1:356021-452742 GCF_002113885.1 Mizuhopecten yessoensis
ACACAGGTTAAGTTGTTTATACACAGGTTAAGTTGTTTACACACAGGTTAAGTTGTTTACACACAGGGAAAGAATCAGATCCACGCCCATCACGATCGTTTCTATCTCCCTATAACACAAACAAACAGACCAATAATCTAGAACAGAGTTATCCGTTACTCGCGGGCTACTACTCCTGCAGCTTATCACCATTCATAAAATTCATCGAGCCGGAAAATTTGACTTTCATGAAATTTTAATGTACTTCTATTCACTGAAGTTATTGACTTTCCCGAGATAACTGTAGCTGGAGATAGCTATCGGCTAACGTGTGCCGACTCGCCAGCAGTCCACCGCTTGACCGAACTTACATTAAGACTACGTAGAGAACACTTCATGTTTTCCGCATGTTCTGTTTGTTTTTGTCTGTCCCTTACAAATATTTTAAAATAAGATACTAGTATCTTATTGAAGGTGTATTACGAATGAAGCGATATTTCTTACGGCATAGCTCAATAATGCCACTCCAATGATTTCATGTTCTACCCCGCTTACTGCAAACACGCACTTCAACTTAAGATTCCTTCCACAAATTGAAAAAAACCCATATCAGTCCTGATATATTGCAAATTTTCCTTTATAATGACCCCATTTTTCCGGATGGTGGTTTTACCTAAGTGTAGCTATTTAGTGACGACAACAGCTATATGTAGTATGCAACTTAACCGCAAACTGTGCCAAACTGGGTAGTGTATAATATCTGAAAAACAGACTCGGACATGATAATTTCCGGAAGGCTTACAATTCATACATCAGACTGCTACTATCCAAGAACTAAATTATAATAGAATGACAAAGAAACACACGAAAATGGGAAAGAATTACCTTCACAATATCAGTTGGTTTAACGGAAGATATTTCTACATAGAACTCAGGACAGCGTCTTACCTTTTAATGTATATCAGATCCGCTCCCTACTAATTTTAGAACCTGTATTTTGTCTCAGTGGCCTTCTCCCCGGGTACAGTTAACTATACAAGGCTACAGTCAGCAATGTCTGTACAGGATAGACCTGTTATTAATGGTGATTATCAATGTTCCATTGTAACAGAGGTACAATCGATACAGTCCACAGGTATTACAACTAGTCCTGATACCTGATAACTGGGGATGTATCTATGATTTCGTAACGCGCACCTGTCAAACTAGTTAGCCATATACAGCACACAATAGCGACACTAATTGCAACCTCATACAACCCATCCCCTGCAATTTGACCATACCCTAAGTTAAAAGGCACAGTCGTCCTTATAAAAAAAATATCGTAGCAAATGATAATTTCTTCTATAATATACTCGGCTGATCAATGAAAACTCTTTGATTTCTTAAGAACTCGTTTTGCTCAGAGAATCAGCGTTTGTGTGAATCTGCCTTACTGCCGATAGTACAGCGTATACAGTGGTGTTAGTGGACGTTTGCCCTTATATCTCTCTAATGTTTCGTAAATAAACGCAGTGACAACCAGACATTTCTTTAAATGGTTTGGAATAAAGACGACCCATCACATTAAGCTTGAAATGATCATCAATTAGATCAGACACGGAAACACTCAAAACATCTCTCTGTCTCGTATTTAATCACAGGACATCTGCAAAACTTCCAAGATTTCTACCATCGTTGATAGTCAGCAAGCACACATCTGATTTAACCAGTGGAAACATAGCGAGGCTTGGATTGTAAAACATAGCGAGGCTTGGATTTTAAAACATAGCGAGGCTTGGATGGTAAAACATAGCGAGGCTTTGATTGTAAAAAAAAAACCAAGCTTGGAATGAAAAACATAGCGAGGCTTGGAATGTAAAACATAGCGAAGTTTAGAATGTAAAACATAGCGAGGCTTCGATTGTAAAACATAGCGAGGCTTAGATTGTAAACAAAACGAGGGTTGGATTGTAATACATAGCGAGGCTTGGATTTTAAAAAAAAAACCAAGCTTGGAATGAAAAACATAGCGAGGCTTGGAATGTAAAACATAGCGAGGCTTAGATTGTAAATAAAACGAGGGTTGGATTGTAAAACATAGCGAGGCTTGGATTGTAAAAAAAAAACCAAGCTTGGATTGTAAAACATAGCGAGGCTTGGATTGTAAAACATAGCGGGGCTTGGATTTTAAAAAAAAAACCAACCTTGGATTTTAAAACATAGCGGGGCTTGGATTTTAAAAAAAAGCGAGGGTTAGATTGTAAAACAAAGCGAGGCTTTGATTATAAATCAAAACGAGGCTTGGGTTGTAAAACATAGCGCGGCTTGGATTGTAAAAAAAAGCGAGGCTTGGATTGGAAAACAAAGCGAGGCTTTGATTATAAATCAAAACGAGGCTTGGGTTGTAAAACATAGAGAGGCTTGGGTTGTAAAAAAAAAACCAACCTTGGATTTTAAAACATAGCGAGGATTGGATTGTAAAACATAGCGAGGCTTAGATTGTAAAACATAGCGAGCCTTGGATTGTACAACATAACGCGCATTGGAGGTACAAGGTAGTGGCCTTTGGAATGTAAAAATTGATGCGCCTTTTATGTCATTGTATATTCTTATAATGTAACAACAGTATGATCAAATCGAATTTCAACGTTACATCAGTCATACGTGTGAGTTCATTCTCCATATATCATTATTTATTTACAGGCACGTGTGCGCGTAAACTATCGCCTATATAAATCCATTCTGAAAATATGCATATCTGGATCATTTTACCGAGGTACTTTTCGATCGATAGTCTGCTCGCGTTTCAATGTACAACAGATGTCGTCATAGATCTCATCAACGCTAAATAATCGACGGAGTCAAGACCTTATCAACGCTTAACAATCGGCGGGGTCAGGATCTCATTAACGCTTGACAATCGGCGGGGTCAGGATCTCATCAACGCTTAATAATCGACGGGGTCAGGATCTCATTAACGTTTGACAATCGGCGAGGTCAGGATCTCGTGAACAGTTAACATTAAGAGGGGTCAGGACCTCATTAACGCTACATAAAGTACAGATTATAAAACATTAGTCATGATATTTGTTAATTGCAAATAAAATTAAATGAAATTGGTACTTCCTTTTGAATTATGTCTTCATGTCTATTGTAAACTAACTTTGACTGTTTAAGAATGTTACTATAATGTAAGGCCCTGACACCAGCCGATCTGTTTACAAGATCATTAACGTTTAAATCGACAGGTATGGTATTAGGGGTATTGAGGGTACCACATATCCCGCGTGTTAACATCTCGCCCAATTGTTTACTGACCCTGACAGCCTCGGTGTCGTATTACCAATCTCTATTGTACTGATAGGAACATTAAAAGCCTACAAATGTCAATCAGCCAGATTAAAAGACAACACCCGGCTGTCCGGATTTGTATGGTATCTGGTTCCTATGTTTGTTATCGCCTCGACTCTGACGTTGTGATAAGGTACTTGGGTTGACGGAAACGGTATCTGTTAACTGTGAAGTGTGTTTAAGACACGGCCAATGCATATTTAACTTCTAACTAACATTCGTTCATGTCTTAGACATTCGGAGAAGAAAACAACGGTCCTAGCCAGGGTTCGGATTCTGAACAAATCCAACTTTATAGCTGAATACTGGCCATCAGCTGATCCATGGGATCGAAACAGTCTAGAGGCCTGTTTGTTGATGTGGAACAACCGATTTGGACATTTTTAAATATACCATTTTCGGGTACAAATCCTGGCGGACCTGCAAATGTTTATGCAGGCCTTGCAAAGCGTTATCGGGGCTCGTCTGAAGGCAGCAACAGATTACTAGGTCCGACCTAACGTCATATCAACCGTTTGAATCGCGAAAAAGGAAATCGGCCCAGATCCTTTACAATCAAAAACCATTTATAACAGTTTTATACAAAATATCCATTATTCAGAAAGCATAGGAACACCAAGATGAAAGGAACCCATAAATACATGTAGAAAAGTAACAAAGTGCCTTTCACAAAAGTCCTTGATATATTCCAGGCAAATGAAGTAAATACTACAGGACAGCAATGACACCTCACACAGCAGTATAGCCAGTAATACTAGGGTGCAATGGTGATTGTTGACATTTATGTTCGCGCATCAATACCAGACGCCATTTGTTAACTTCGAATAACAAGGACATATCGAATGCTAAAAGCGTGCTAGATCGGTGATTTTGTAGTCCGGTTTGAGTGCGGCGTTGCATGTTACAAGGGGGAAGGGCACGTTATTAACGTTACACAGGATTGTGTATCAGGTATGTAGCACAGAGGCCTGCACATATGTCACAGCTATATTGTGACCTAAACTGGGGTGTCCACGGTACTTTTACATGTTTTAGGGGTTTAGATCGACTTTCGTTAAAGATGACACCCCTAATGCTTATATATACCGAGAGTCGCTCTAAACCCCTCATTTACTCTGTCCCTGTAGTATGTAGTTTATTGCGCATGCGATCTTAACCCCTCAAACATATACATTTACTCTGTGCCTTTAGTATGTAGTTTATTGCGCATGGGATCTTAACCCCTCACACATATACATTTACTCTGTGCCTTTAGTATGTAGTTTATTGCGCATGCGATCTTAACCCCTCAAACATGTCGGGTCCAATGTATAGCTTCTCAGGTCCCTGTGGTAGGTTGTTTACTACGTGTACGTATGCCACGCATTACTTTCCTTAATTGACATGTTCAAATCTCGGTATTAGATATTTCAAAAATATGTCCAATCTTGTTAGTTGGCTGCCTTCCAATTTAGATACAGATACATTGGCTTGGCTGTGAGATGGACGTGCAGGTAGTCAATTTTAATAATATATGCTGTAAAAAATCATGAAATGAATATAAGATACAGCAGAAATCACACATACTGTCTCACTGATAAGATCGGTTAAATAGTGTATCAGAGTATTCCTCTGTCCCGGGGATATCACTGGTATAACGACGAGGTGAAGTCTGTATCGATATTGATCAGGAAAGTCGATACACCGTCCTCGCTAACTTGTTACCTTTATACATACCGTCTTATACATAATTACTCTACAGGCAGGTAATGAAAGGTTTAATAGTGTTGTCAAGAAAAGGCCAGGTGAGTTTGCCTTCCCGTGTAATATGATATACACGAGACATGACGTATTGGAGGGATCATGTCACTGAACTCTGACCTCAGTGAGGTGCTCTATAAATGATGTACACGTAGTACTGAGTTACATCATGTCGGACAGTTTCGTGCAATACATCATCAAAATTCGATTCTCGTTCCAAAACGTAGACCGCCCTCTCCAGATTTAATTCCCCTCTTATGTCCTACCGAATGCAAAAGGAAACGCACTTCCGGTACACTGACCACCACCGGATAAGCATTTCCGGATCAGTGAATGCGACGGAAGTGACGTAGCATTGCTTATCAACGTGTAAGCATTAAGTTTAGTCAATGAAAATGCATTTTCAACGTTAGGATTTTGTAAGATTTCAAATTACCTAAGCTGTTGCGAGGTTGTTTAAGCTCTGACAAACGAATGTCTAGTTTTCTGTGAGACTATTGTGTGTGCTCAGTAAACCCATTACGTACTAGTAAATATTGACTTCAGATACTAGTATAATACAGACGTGACGTTCTACTTCCGTTTGACCGCCCAACAAACCGAGCACCGTGCCTCTTACAAGCTATCAACTGAGTATGACCCTTTTCAATGAAAAGGCGATAGAAAATATTGACAGCTTTAGTCCTGCATTTGTTCACTTTAAAAGATAAGAAGACAAATAGTTGATCTGAACGTTTGTGTGAAGGTGCTTGACTCAAGGATCAGTATATTGAGTAAGTTTATACAGATGGGCGTTTCCCCAGAACTAGAACGGTTGAGATTGATGTCGCGAGAGTTTTAACGTTAACACTAGTCACGGGCTCTCGGTGAATATAAAACTGACAATCTTTTACCTATCTTAAATCACATCGACTGCATAAACATTTAAATGTATTGTTAGAGTTATAACCGTTATCACACATATGAGTCCAACAGCTTCAACCACTGAAGGTTATTGGTACCATCGAGTCCAAGTACATGGTTATTTAAACCTTCACACCAGACGTATCCGTATCAGTTATATGTTACGAAATTAAGGTTAAACCTGCAAACCTGACATTCAAACGATTTAATTGTTGCTAATAAATAAAGTTGATATTTTATATATATTGTAGAAAAATTAAGGTGGTAAAAAGCTAGAGGCTTACAAAACACTGGTGTCCATTTGGGGATATCATTATTGTTATCTGAAAATTATAATGCACAGCAACGAAATGAGATGTTTAGGCCTCACAAGGGAAATGAACACTGAGTGAAGACTACCTAGGGAAGGGAAGTAACTATACGCCAGAAAACTCCTTTGTTGCTTCATTTTCTATATAAAAGGGAGATTACTACAAGATGAACTCTTCTTGGTAATCATAACTTAGGCAGTGGTACCGTTTACCTTAACTATCTGTTATCTATGCAAAGCAGGGTATAAAACGCATTCTTTATGTACAATACGCGTAAATGCGGGAACTAAATCTGGGATAATAATGTCATTTTTTAACATTATCTCAGAAGACAAAACCAGCGAACAACCCACAATTATAACAATGAATAATATTCTAGTTAAAAACCGCTAGTGGATCGAAATTTAACATTTATGTATAAAAGATTCTTTTAAACCTGTTTGTATCTAGACTGTTGTTGCTTCTTGTAGCATTGAGTTTCAAATAATAATCGTATCAGCATCACTGTTCAGTGATAACACAAAGATACTTATTCAGGGTTGTTTTCTTATGTCGTATTCAATGGGTAAGTAGTGATTCATACGACACGGTGGCATTCTAAATATCCTTCAAACATACAATGTATACTCATTATCGAATACAAACATATGGTTCATATACAATGTATATGTATTCATATTTCTTCCAAAAGATCTTGTTTTTGAACAAAATGTTATCATTAATAAGGAGTTGTAACATGAGGTCGTACTAAATAACGTTACATGCTGATTTATAAGCATTGTACGATTTATCGGTTAGAGAGTACAATAATGATCACGTGACAGTAATTACCCGTATTTCTGCTGGACGATTTCCAAATCAACACTTTATAATATAAAGACAGAATTGTAAAAGCCGTCTGAAATGTTTCACTACATTTATCAGATCTGAGTGCTGGACCGCTAGGTGTATCAAATGTTATTGGGAAAATTTCATTTAAATTAACGACGTATTACAACGAGTTTCTCAATTGATTTCCCCCCCGAGCTTTATCAGATCAATACATACTTTCATCGTATTATGTATATGACAGTAATCATGTTGAACCCCTGACAAAGAAATTTACATCTGACGTTTAATAATTATAGAATCAGCAGTTTTACTAAGCTTACAGGGATATGTATCATGGTTTAACTTAGTCTGTTTAAAACAGGGTTATGATCTGATCGTTTATTTGTGTGTAAATGTATAAAATAACATATTATGTCATATAATTAATTATTCTTTTCGCATGTATATCAAACTTATCTCCTTTTTATCACGTATCTTATAACCGTCTGTATATATCTAAATAGGACGTTTCGTTACACACTATACCTTCACAGTGTTAGCGTATCTATTACCTCTAGCACAGAGTGTACAATAACCGGGAAATAAACTACGACCAGCGTGCTATCAGAACACAGGACGAGTGCATGTGTCGGGTATCTTGTCTGGGGGGAACGTAACATCGAAACTGGAGAAGGTCGTCCAAGGTCGGGCATACCTCAATGTATGTGTTTGCTCGATATAGTACGTACTAAGATGTAATAAACACTTTGGGGTTATTTCTGCTCGTCACATTCCCGATTCTGAATTATCATAGACCCCAAGCACATCACATAGGCCATATGTATAAGGAAAGGAATCTGCTTTGCAAGCCGCTTTGTCTTCGGGGACGAAGGAGGAAGGTATGTAGGGGAACTGGACCTAGTCAATCGTTGGCAACCTAGTACATCAATAGGTAGAACGTCCGTCTAGAAACAGAGGGTCCCGGGTTCGAATCCCCATGTGACCGTGCATTTACTTTTCTCCTGTTACAGTATCACGCTTTGGAAATATTGTTTACTTTTCTTGTTAACAGTATATATAAACAAAATGCAAAGGTTTTTTTTTTAAGTTCGGTCATCCTTGGTACGCTCATTTTCTTACTGAACCTTTGGTTAAGTAATAATGACAGTTTATAGGATCCAATAATCCGGGCATTAATCACTAACAACATTTATATCAGTAATGTTCGTTACGTTAAATATAATACAGATTGAAAATGACAAAAATGTAATCTAAATACAAAATGCATTTTTCAATTTGACACCTGTTGATATTACAGGATTAGTCGGTGGTATTACCTGGCGCCGACAGGTAAACAGAGAGTTAATAGAAACTCCGAAATGCCTAATACGGGTTTTAATTGGTTAGTTCTCCGTTGTCTTACTAACGTTTTCTCGAGGGCAATACACATCTAGTTTAAACCTGTAGCTATCAAACCGTCTGTGGCAATATCCTTACGTTATTGAGATTCAAAGGTCTGGTTTCCATGGTAACACACATACACACGTGCATTTATCTCAGTTCAGCTACAATACCGAAGCTCCAGTCTGTTAATATGGTTCTTTTCTTTGTATTATACTCCAAGCACTTGTAAGTACCAAGCAAACTTCAAATGGTATTAACTATGATCGGTTTTCAAATTTATCAATGACAATGAAACAGCTTGTCAATTTATTTCAAATCGATACAGAAGTCTAATGGTATATGTGTTGTAGAAGTATGAATCGCCTGTGGGGATGTAGTTACACACATATATATACATACATGTATATACACGTAATTATATATTACTGGTTCAGGTGTACATAAACATAAGCTAAATGACATACATATATTAATTATTCGTGGAATTAACTTTATTCTCAGGAGTTACTTGAGTGGGCGATCAGTCAGTCGAACTGAGGACGTAATTAAGATTAGGCAAACATTCCTGTAAGTAGGTCAGCTGTTTTAATTTCGTTTCAACCTATTTTACTGGTAACAAAATAAATTGGTTTGAACCGCAGGCAAATCCTGCCAATAACTTCTTTCCAGTTGTGGGAATAAAAAATGACAATGCATAATAATATCAACTGAACTAAGTCCATAATATAATGCGAGATCTTAGTATAAAGAATGGGTCTACTGTTTTTAACTGCACGGTATTGTAAGAGATGACTTATAGAACACCTGGAGCATCGGACGTGTTCCTCTGTTTCTTCTGCCTAGGAGGTATTACGGAAACGATAAACGGTCTGCTGCCCCCTTGTCAATACGTGGAATCGGTGTCTTTTCCTTTATCACTTCCCTTATTTTAGTTTGCAGTGTCTCCCTACACACCCGTCATCATAGGACACTGGCTCCTACGATTACATAGAACACACACAAACAACAACACTAACCCTAAAGGATATACTATGTATACATCTGTTCTTGTCTTAGACAAACTGCCCATTTTACAAAGTATTTATGATTCTAGAAACCTGTGTCACTATGGTCACACAGAGCCGACTATTGACCAGGTAGCGGAAATAAATCGGCCGGCGCGATTTTCCTGTAACTTTTATGGATTGTGGTATTTATAGGGAATCCGTTGCAAGATACTTGGTATTTTCCTGGTCAAAGACAGACACTTTGTACGGTCAGAACAACAGTATGGACAATATCAATGAGTTTTGAATGTGAAATCACCTACATTTGTAAATTATCTTAAGACATCTGTTGTTAAACGAATAATGATATCTGCATACATACATTATACATGTACATGTAAATACACCCTAATCAAGTACGATACGGTACTTTGTGTCTGTCCCTTTAACAGACGTATGTTGACACTTGAAGATTTACATGATCGGCGATGTTAATCTGCAACGATTTCGCGACAAATCCTGCAACAAGTCCTAGAACCCTTGTCAAGTGTTTGAATGTCCCCATTTTTTAAAATATTCGAACCTGCTGGATTGTTTCAATTTGTCGTCATTTTGTTGTTGTCTAGGCTGTGAGAGGGGGAAATGGAAAAACTCAAGCCGTACTGGGTAAGGTGGCCTTGCATCAAATATATCTCAAAACAAAAACCGAATCCGGCACGACTAAAATCCTGAAACAGGTATACACTTATTTTAAAAACAGGCACAGGACATATATCCGGAAAATAACCAATGTATTTCTCACGACCAGTTTACCTATACAGAACAATTGACTTACATTGTATGCGATTTTAAACTGGCAATCTGATTCCGTCCCTTTAACATTGGCGAAGTGAGCCACACCTACAGAAGGTGTCAGTAGCAACACGATCGGACTGATGTTGTCGTGTCGGATTGAAATAAGTTTTAATATTGAACCAACATTTACATAATATGTTTGTTACAACACGTCTAGCACAAATAAACGAGTTATTGTGAGAGAGTGCCTTGAGGGTCGTCTGTGTGGTTTACAATGAACGCCGTCATTGTAACAATTTGATTACGTCTGGGACCAGGTATGTTAAAATAAACACGACATTGTAAAGTCTAACACACTCGATAAACACCGGAACTGACGTCAGAAACGATACCGGAAGTACAACTGAAGCAATCCAACTTGGTCTGTAATACTATACTTCGATGGAGTACCGGAAATGAAATATAGTTCCTAGTCTGTGGCGTACGTCGGGGTCGCTATGTGAAGGACATTGAACATTACTGTCTTCCTTGTATGGTGATTAAGGAAATCGAGTATTATTTTAATTAGCATTTTTTTGATGATCTCAAACATGTATTTTATGTATTTTATCGCTTACCCTCTGCATTGCAGAAATAGAAACTTCGTTGCAGGGATTGTTAGCTCTTCACTAGCGAATTATTCAGTTTCTTGTTTTGCATATTTATCGATTGTCCAAGACCAAATTGCCTTTCATCAAATATAATTACAGGTAATGCAAGTTCATCTCCAGGTAACTATAAACAGACATGCACTGTACATGTATGGCAAGCCCCGACAAGGTCACAGAAAGGTCACTGTTATGGACGGAAGCACGCGGCAGTGGTCTGGTGAATGGGAGCGTTAATAGTACATCAGAAACCACTCTACCGGAAGAAATCCATAAAACAGTCGAACCATGAAATTAGCGATTTATTTCAAACAATGATTTTAGTGTTGTTTCGATCAATATGGCGGAGAGGTGAGCACTTTCCGCCGTCGGAGTTTCACGCCCCTTTGTAAGGTTTATTTGACGTGTATCTGTGACGATATTTCATTGATGTATTTCAGGACTGAAAAAGAGAATGACTATTTCTACGTATATTTATCTAGCGACTTCCGGTTTTGGTGACTAATACATTGTGAATTATCGGCATTATATACGTTTACCCTTTAAGCCTTCACAAAAATAACCGATACTGAATCACTTTCGTTAAACAAATATAGCATTAAGCAAGGTTCCGGCTACAGGATCGTAGCCAATCTGCGTTTTAATTACAGATTACAATTGTCATTAAAGTCAAAATTTATCTCACGAATAACTACAACTTCGGTTTTAAAAGAGTTCATATTAACAATATGTTCTTGTAAATTAAATTTTAACATGGCGATATAATATTAAGCAGTGTTCAGGGGTTGACCTAAAACAAGCTTCTTTCCGTTTATTCACAAAGTTTCGACACGTCGGGTTCTTGATATTTATTTATAAGAATTTGTGAATCAGTCTCACTTATCGTTTAAACTTCCATTAATTTATCAATTAACAGATTTTGCTGTCGTAGAGGTGGGGAATGGGGTGGGGCGAAGGTAGGGGAAAGAGTTTCGGGGTTACTGTTGACGAAACGACAGAAAAGTAGGTAAATGTATATGGCATCGCGTGGGAATGTAAACTACACGAATTCCACAGACGAAGTCGGTACAATAGGATAAATACCGGAAATATACACAGACTTGGCTCATCGACAACGGACAATTTAAATATAATTCCGAAACAATGGCTGATAACTATATTTAAAGTTGATCTGACCTGTGACACCGTGAACCTCGTAAATGAGCAGTAATTAGGTAACCCCGCCTGTAAAGTAGTGTCAACTTCCTCATACTGGTCATGATCAAGTACACTGTACGTAACGAGTTAAATTGGGAATCAAAACTTATATTCTTGATGTAAAGCTGACTTTGCTTTTATGTTTTATTGGAAGACTAGTGACTTGTTAGCTTATATTTTCAAAGATTATTTATTTATTTATTTTTTATTGATAAAGTTTTACTTCAAGAAACAATGAAAACTTTCTTAAAATTGATAAAATTTGTGCATTCTTTAACAAATCATATGTAGTCCAAAAATATACTGCTAGATTTTAATTGTGAATATTTTGGACAACATTCAAAACCAAGAGTACATCAAGCGAACTGAAGATAACCATGCTTTGAACATTCTTTCTGGTTTACACAGGTTTGGAATAATTGGAATGTATTGCTAATTTTAGGCTAATAAACTTGTCATTCTACCAGAAGATGTCATCTAAATCACTGGCCACACACCTTGAGGTCATTAACTGTAAACCTAGAGATTAACATCGATACACTGATATATCCAACCACACGGTATTACTCGTCTACCTGTTGTTCTGGGTAGGACCGAGCGTGCGGCGTCTACCTGTCGTTCTGGGTAGAACCGAGCGTGCGGCGTCTACCTGTTGTTCTGGGTAGAACCGAGGGTGCGTCGTCTACCTATCGCTCTGGGTAGGACCGAGCGTGCGGCGTCTACTTGTCGTTCTGGGTAGAACCGAGCGTGCGGCATCTACCTGTCGTTCTGGGTAGGACCGAGCGTGCGGCGTTTACCTCTCGTTCTGGGTAGGACCGAGCGTGCGGCGTCTACCTCTACCTGTCGTTAAGGATAGGACCGAGCGTGCAGCGTCTCCCTGTCGTTAAGGATAGGACCGAGCGTGCAGCGTCTCCCTGTCGTTCTGGGTAGGACCGAGCGTGCGGCGTTTACCTGTCGTTCTGGGTAGGACCGAGCGTGCGGCGGTTACCTGTCGTTCTGGGTAGGACCGAGCGTGCGGCGTTTCCCTGTCGTTCTGGGTAGGACCGAGCGTGCGTCGTCTACCTTTCGTTCTAGGTAGGACCGAGCGTGCGGTGTCTACCTGTCGTTCTGGGTAGAACCGAGCGTGCAGCGTCTACCTGTCGTTAAGGGTAGGACCGAGCGTGCAGCGTCTACCTGTCGTTAAGGATAGGACCGAGCGTGCAGCGTCTACCTGTCGTTCTGGGTAGGACCGAGCGTGCGGCGTCTACCTGTCGTTCTGGGTAGGACCGAGCGTGCGGTGTCTACCTGTCGTTCTGGGTAGGACCGAGCGTGCGGTGTCTACCTGTCGTTCTGGGTAGGACCGAGCGTGCGGTGTCTACCTGTCGTTCTGGGTAGGACCGAGCGTGCGGCGTCTACCTGTCGTTCTGGGTAGAACCAAACGTGCGGCGTCTACCTGTCGTTCTGGGTAGAACCGAGCGTGCGGCGTCTACCTGTCGTTCTTGGTAGGTCCGAGCGTGTGGCGTCTACCTGTCGTTCTGGGGAGGACCGAGCGTGCGGCGTCTACCTGTCGTTCTTGGTAGGACCGAGCGTGTGGCGTCTACCTGTCGTTATGGGTAGGACCGAGCGTGTGGCGTCTACCTGTCGTTCTGGGTAGGATCGAGCGTGCGGCGTCTACCTGTCGTTCTGGGTAGGATCGAGCGTGCGGCGTCTACCTGTCGTTCTGGGTAGACCCGAGCGTGCGGTGTCTACCTGTCGTTCTGGGTAGAACCGAGCGTGCGGCGTCTACCTGTCGTTCTGGGTAGACCCGAGCGTGCGGTGTCTACCTGTCGTTCTGGGTAGAACCGAGCGTGCGGCGTCTACCTGTCGTTCTTGGTAGGACCGAGCGTGTGGCGTCTACCTGTCGTTCTGGGTAGGATCGAGCGTGCGGCGTCTACCTGTCGTTCTGGGTAGACCCGAGCGTGCGGCGTCTACCTGTCGTTCTTGGTAGGGCCGAGCGTGTGGCGTCTACCTGTCGTTCTGGGTAGGATCGAGCGTGCGGCGTCTACCTGTCGTTCTGGGGAGGACCGAGCGTGCGGCGTCTACCTGTCGTTCTGAGTAGGACCGAGCGTGCGGCGTCTACCTGTCGTTCTTGGTAGGACCGAGCGTGTGGCGTCTACCTGTCGTTCTGGGTAGGATCGAGCGTGCGGCGTCTACCTGTCGTTCTGGGTAGACCCGAGCGTGCGGCGTCTACCTGTCGTTCTTGGTAGGGCCGAGCGTGTGGCGTCTACCTGTCGTTCTGGGTAGGATCGAGCGTGCGGCGTCTACCTGTCGTTCTGGGTAGGATCGAGCGTGCGGCGTCTACCTGTCGTTCTGGGTAGGACCGGGCGTGCGGCGTCTACCTGTCGTTCTGGGTAGAACCGAGCGTGCGTCGTCTACCTGTCGTTCTAGGTAGGACCGAGCGTGCGGGGTCTACCTGTCGTTCTGGGTAGGACCGAGCGTGCGTCGTCTACCTGTCATTATGGGTAGGACCGAGCGTGCGGCGTCTACCTGTCGTGCTGGGTAGGACCGAGCGTGCGGCGTCTACCTGTCGTGCTGGGTAGGACCGAGCGTGCGGCGTCTACCTGTTGTTATGGGTAGATCCGAGCGTGCGGCGTCTACCTGTCGTTCTGGGTAGAACCGAGCGTGCGTCGTCTACCTGTCGTTCTGGGTAGAACCGAGCGTGCGGCGTCTACCTGTCGTTCTGGGTGGGACCGAGCGTGCGGCGTCTACCTGTCGTTCTGGGTAGACCCGAGCGTGCGGCGTCTACCTGTCGTTCTGGGTAGGATCGAGCGTGCGGCGTCTACCTGTCGTTCTGGGTAGGATCGAGCGTGCGGCGTCTACCTGTCGTTCTGGGTAGACCCGAGCGTGCGGTGTCTGCCTGTCGTTCTGGGTAGGACCGAGCGTGCGGCGTTTCCCTGTCGTTCTGGGTAGGACCGAGCGTGCGGTGTCTACCTGTCGTTCTGGGTAGGACCGAGCGTGCGGCGTTTCCCTGTCGTTCTGGGTAGGACCGAGCGTGCGGCGTCTACCTGTCGTTCTTGGTAGGTCCGAGCGTGTGGCGTCTACCTGTCGTTCTGGGTAGGATCGAGCGTGCGGCGTCTACCTGTCGTTCTGGGAAGGACCGAGTGTGCGGCGTCTACCTGTCGTTATGGGTAGGACCTAGCGTGCGGCGTCTACCTGTCGTTCTGGGTAGGACCGAGCGTGCGGCGTCTACCTGTCGTTCTGGGTAGGATCGAGCGTGCGGCGTCTACCTGTCGTTCTGGGTAGGTCCGAGCGTGTGGCGTCTACCTGTCGTTCTGGGTAGGACCGAGAGTGCGGCGTCTACCTGTCGTTCTGGGTAGGATCGAGCGTGCGATGTCTACCTGTCGTTCTGGGTAGGATCGAGCGTGCGGCGTCTACCTGTCGTTCTGAGTAGGACCGAGCGTGCGGCGTCTACCTGTCGGTCTGGGTAGATCCGAGCGTGCGGCGTCTACCTGTCGTTCTGGGAAGGACCGAGCGTGCGGCGTCTACCTGTCGTTATGGGTAGGACCGAGCGTGCGGCGTCTACCTGTCCTTCTGGGTAGGACCGAGCGTGCGTCGTCTACCTGTCGTTCTGGGTAGGACCGAGCTTGCGGCGTCTACCTGTCGTTCTGGGTAGGACCAAGCGTGCGGCGTCTACCTGTCGTTCTGGGAAGGACCGAGGGTGCGGCGTCTACCTGTCGTTCTGGGTAGGACCGAGAGTGCGGCGTCTACCTGTCGTTCTGGGTAGGACCAAGCGTGCGGCGTCTACCTGTCGTTCTGGGTAGGACCAAGCGTGCGGCGTCTACCTGTCGTTCTGGGAAGGACCGAGGGTGCGGCGTCTACCTGTCGTTCTGGGTAGGACCAAGCGTGCGGCGTCTACCTGTCGTTCTGGGAAGGACCGAGGGTGCGGCGTCTACCTGTCGTTATGGGTAGGACCGAGCGTGCGGCGTCTACCTGTCGTTTCTTTGCCATCAACATAATGTTGATGATAAACCGGTTCCATATATAAGCTTTATTAAACGTATTTTAAATGAATGTGGTATGAGTTACCTATGTAATGTCCAATATACTTCAGAATGTAATATCACATGGCTAAAGCATGTTATTAAACAAAGATTGTACGACCAGTATTTACAGAAATGGCAGAGTGATGTTCACACTTCATCAAAAGCTATATGTTATAGGATTTTTAAAAATAATTGTCATTTTGAAAATTACTTAGATATTTTAAGAGATAAAGATAGAGTTACATTTTGTAAATTTAAGACTACTAATCACAAATTCATTGTTGAAACCGGCAGATGGCATAATATAGAGTATAATGAAAGAAAATGTCCACACTGTAAAGGTCAGCAAATTGGTGACGAATTCCATTACTTGCTGGAGTGTCCGTCACTATCTGGGTTTAGAATTTTATATATAAACAAATATTTTTGGACGAGACCAAATGTAATTAAGTTTTATGAATTGATGAATACTACTAATATAAAAACACTGAAGAAACTTTGTACTTTCATTAGAATAATTAATAACAGTATTTGACCTCCTCGATATAAATGTGTATATATTATAAAACAGTACTGTTTACTACCGACTACGAACACTATAATTACTATGTATTATATTGTAAATATGTTTCTCTATACATTGTATTGTGAAAGAGAATAAAGTTGAATTGAAATAGTCTACCTGTTGTTCTGGGTAGGACCGAGCCTGCGGCGTCTACCTGTCGTTCTGGGTAGGACCGAGCGTGCGGCGTCTACCTGTCGTTATGGGTAGGACCGAGCGTGCGGCGTCTACCTGTCGTTATGGGTAGGACCGAGAGGCGGCGTCTACCTGTCGTTCTGGGTAGGACCGAGCGTGCGGCGTCTACCGCATGTGTAAGAGTTCTAATTGGCCTAGTATAACTGACCTGGGAAGTAAATACACTGTAATGAACGTACACGTACTTTGACTAGATAGCCCATGTTATGTACGGTACCATTCATAGCAATTCTACTAGATTTGTACCGTGTCGTGGTGTTACATATAAGTACAATACGTACATGAGATTGTTAAGTTTTGGTATGAATTAAACCTTCTTAATTTGTTTTGAACACAAACAAAAATTGTGAAAAGTTGTTTTGAGAGCTTTTGAACATATCTGCTTCCTTTGTCAAGTGAAGTGTATAAATGACCAGTATCTCGAATCGAAACCGCTGGAAACAACTCACTAAGCCACAATGTGCCGAGTCAGTAGAGTCAGATGTCAGAATGATATCGAGACATTTCGTCCAAATAGCATTCTTGTACATTTCTAAACATTTTCTTCAGGTTGGTAAGTATGGATGATGAAAATTTCTTTTTACACAACCAATTCTATTTTCTATGTGACGTTTCGATGACTAGTACGATATGTACACTGTCACAGTGAACCCTAGTCATCGAAACGTCACATAGAAAATAGAATTGGTTGTGTTAAAAGAACTTTTCATAAAGCATTCTTGTATGTTAAAATTGTGTCGTGGACTAGGCCATACTGTAAAAGGGGTGACTGACGTATTTTTAGAAGTGTTATACAAACATTACGTCATCGTGTCCACACAACACCATCAAACAGCCATTAGTTCATTCGGTAAAGATTGAAGTGCTTAACCAAATTATGTAACATCTGGAACCTTGCACATACAAATGCATCTGTATCGGGGAAACTGGCCGGATATTTGGGACACGTCTTAAAGACATTGAAACCCTTAAACAGCAAGTTTACACACCAGAAAAACAATACAACAAGTCCGCCTTTACAGACCATGCTAGCCTACACAGCCATTACAGACCAAGCTAGCCTACACAGCCATTACAGACCATGCTAGCATACACAGCAATTACAGACCATGCTAGCATACACAGTCATTACAGACCATGCTAGCCTACACAGCCCTTACAGACCATGCTAGCCTACACAGCCATTACAAACCATGCTAGCATACACAGTCATTACAGACCATGCTAGCCTACACAGCCCTTACAGACCATGCTAGCCTACACAGCCATTACAGACCAAGCTAGCCTACACAGCCATTACAGACCATGCTAGCCTACCCAGCCATTACAGACCATACTAGCATACACAGCCATTACAGACCATGCTAGCATACCCAGCCATTACAGACCATGCTAGCCTACACAGCCATTACAGACCATACTAGCATTCACAGCCATTACAGACCATGCTAGCATACACAGCAATTACAGACCATGCTAGCATACACAGTCATTACAGACCATGCTAGTATAAACAGCAATTACAGACCATGCTAGCCTACACAGCCATTACAGATCATGCTAGCATACACAGCAATTACAGACCATGCTAGCATACACAGTCATTACAGACCATGCTAGCATACACAGCCATTACAGACCATGCTAGCATGGGGTACTCTCCTAAAATTAACCTCGACATATACAAGTTAAGTGCTAAAAGGAAGGCTATTGATACATTTCAAATTTCGCAAGTGAAAATGAATTTTAAATTACGGTGCCAGTTTAAATGCCGACAGGGTTTTTTACAAGTTTTTACACGAGTGTGTTGGCTACACAAACATGAGAAATATTTTAATTCGCTTGATTACATTAACGGCGGTAGAAATGTATGAAAGTGGAAGCAAGCACCATACACAACGATATCCCATGATCATTAGTCTAAAGTTTCATAATGAACCATTCCAACCTTTGAATTGGAAGAGTTCAAATGTAATTTTAGGAGTGAATGAGTTAATGTGAGTATCCAGACCGACATATCATTAATATAAAGTTAGTGTTATATTCAGATGACCATAACACACCAGTGTGAATGCACCTACATTAAATCTGGTGTTAGATACAGAATGCCAGAGACTGATTACAGATTGATTACGCTGTTTTGTCCTTCCGTGATTCATCTACGAGGTAGATACTAAATAGCTGGAAAACAAAAATGGTCTAAACTGCTGTAGTTCCAGAAAAAGAGGTGGCTAAATTAAGTGTAAATATTTAGACCGGTGTCTTTTCAATATAAAGTAAGTATAAGTAACATCTGACCAGAATAAAGTTGTATCAGCGAGTCTTATTTCTAATTACCTTTTCATCAAATTGGGAAAAAAATCTCAAAATAGCTATGGTTTCTTTTTAATTTAGTGTAGTCAAGACATATCAAAATGGTACCATACTGTGCAATGAACCTAACAACGTTTAATTCTGTCGTGTCAAGAAAATTGACAATTGATATTAATTAGGGCATCAGTCAGTGTATGTGGATGATATTTGTGAAAAGAATAATTCTAAAATATTGGGCCTTCAGGATAATTTCTACTAAAACACTATATCTATATAATAGCACGTATGACTTATGACGCTATCATATTCAATTTAATATTCACAGTGTAGTGAGCAATGTCTAATGGAATTATAATTGCCCGAGTCACGTGAATTAAACTGAAAAGTGATGACAATTTCATAAGTACAAACTCTTAAACAGAATAATGGTATAAGTATTAAGAGGGAAAGTAATTATTTAAATGGCTTAAGTATGATAAACTAAGTGTTCAGGCAAACTAGAAAAAAAGAGAAAAATAGAAATAAGCTGACTATTAACTTTTGTGACTTTACTAATTTCAGTGTTGTGACGTACCGTGTGTGATATAATAATGATTTAATTGTCAGAGTCATGTTAAGTGATCATATATCGACATTTACACTGATCCGGAAAAAATGATAATTTCCTTGACCCGTGACAAAATTGAATAATAACCTTTCGTGTTTTGTGGAGAAAAAGTTTTAATTTCGTTGACCCTTCTATAGTAGTAATTTGATCCCACATCCAATTATACAATTGCATTCTTGGATAGGATTTCATGTAACACGCGCGGCAACTTAACACCTCAGTAAATATCTGACGTCTGTCCTAATAAACATTTTCGCTAAGTTATATAGGCCAAAAAACATTTATTATGAATGCGTGTGCACCCCTGTAGGTTGGACGGAAAGGACAGGCCTGCTGTTTCCCACTGCGTATTATCGTAAGAAAAACAAGTAATATCAGGCCCCCGGCAGCATATCAGGCTTCCCTCTCTGTCTTCTGCTTATTCCGTCTTTGCGTATTGCAGAGTTATCTACTCCTGGGAGCAGGTATTGATTGTTACGTCATTGGTCTGTGTGAGAAAATTACGTCGTTTTCTCAAAAATTGATGACGTTACTCTCACAAACAAGTGACGTAACAATCAATATTTGCTCCAAAGAGAAGATAACTCTGCAATACGCAAAGACGGAATAGAAAATTGGAGAAACCAACATGTAACCGCTGTCCCCATTCACACACTTGGGATCTCTATCGTTGTCATCCCTTCCCTACTCTTTCTTTTCGGACTTATTTCCTAGGGTACTTTTATGTTCAAACGTCCTTATAAGGCGTTGCGAAGACTTTAACACCATACAAATATTCGTTAAATAATGATTTCTTGCTAGTTTTCATTGACAACATTTTAGTACAAATATACATCGTTAGCGAGGCAGCGATTTCATCACTTCACGTGTTGTTTATAATTAGGTTACAGAGACCAACATGATTGAAACTTACCTCACACCTTCTCTTTATTGAACTTTTCACGTCTTTTCATCAGAACGGCACAATTTGAAAATAATGTCAATCGAAGAACAGATCAACCCAACCTGTACCCCTAATCATACCCATTTTTTACAAGCAGCAGTGGAACACTCTCACAAAGTCCAAAGACCGTGAACACATTTAAGTACCAGCAAACAGGTTCATTAAGACCGAGTTTTGACACCTCTTCCACATTTTGCAAATACTCCGAGCTCCACTTCGCTTTTTGTAAGTATTGACCTAGCGTCTTCGATTTGTCAACAGCAACTTGCGAAAAAAAGCCTATTGTTTGACAGCATCAGATAGTAGACATGTTCATACATGCTAGCTTGTCTGTCTCAACCAGTGGTTAATGACACAAATCACCGTTTATGCACTGGGTTTGATGCTTTTAATTGATTAAGTAAGTTCAGCACTGCTTTGAAGCACAAGGCTTAACTCGTCAAAGAGCGTGTGCAAAATGAATGAACATCTCAGGGAGTGGAGGCTGCATGTGCTGAACCCCTTATTTTATAATGTTAACTCATTTACCCCTGACATTTCATAATGAACTATTCCATCCTTTGAATGGGAAGAGTTCAAATGTGCCTTCAGGGGTGAATGGGTTAAGACAATTTATAAGGTTAGGAACTCTATTTACAATGGGATTTCTACAACTCATTTATTAACAAATCAATAATTGATTTGTTTTAATTCGTTAATATCATTATAGACAATAGTTATGAATTGTTTATACCTCACGGTATGGACAAGTACCTGTTTAAAGATAGGTAAACTACACAGGGCAAGCGAATTGTCATCGAGCCAATTTCCATCCGGACATACGCTGGAAAGACAGACGCATACATATCTATCGAGTTATGTATCTCCAAGAATGCAGATTATAATTGACAAATTGCAATGTTTACCTCTACTGCAGAGTAAACAGGTTTACCACTCCCAAGACGCCTTGACGATTAATTATGATTTGTACGTCATTTTTTACACGTATTTGAGAACCGTCAATTCGCAAATGAAATGTATAAATTCTCGTATCGCCTGACCCATTCCAGCTACTGTGTGAAGTGCTGACTGCGTAATATAACGGCATTTTGTGGGATACACATAGGCTAGCTTTAAACAACGAAATTAATTCAGCTTGATTTTCGTAAAAAATATCCAATTTAAAGGTTGTAACTTTACGGATGTAGAAAATTTGCCAAGGCGCTGACTTGTCAGCAATATTTCTGTAAATATATGTTTAAAATAGGATACGATCGATAGACAGGTTAAGGCGAACAAAACGATAACTAATCAAGTTTGCGCTACCTGGCGAACAGGTGAGACAGAAAGCAATAACCAACATGTAACTATTGATTTTCTGTCAACCTCGGGGTTATTTATGACGTGTTTTATGCAGGAACACGCGGATCTCTACCCCTAACAGAAAGGACAGAATAGGCATGTACTCTGAGCAATGTCTTAAAGGTAGAACTATATGTATAGTGCAGGAATGTGCACAGAAGTGTCTTTAAAAGGACATTGTATTCTGTAATATTTACAATAAAATTGTAAAAAAATACCTTTAACGTCAAATCACAATGTTAAATTCGAACTGAAATTCAATACGAAAAGACAACATTAGGTAACATGGTTAGCGTGGATCATTGTACGTAAAGACAACATTAGATAACATAGTTAGCCTGGATCATTGTAAGAAGCAAACATCTAGGTGACGTGAGGCTGTTCCAGAAATTTCGCTCATACTGACTATACCGACACTACAATACCACAAAATACTTCGGGACACTGATGTTTAGATCAGTAACAACTATATGATAAGGTATAAATATAAGTACATATTGTAAATATATGATTTAAATTCCTATATATCACGTTGTCAATCAGATATATGCTCCTTTACACATATATAATTGAATACTGAAATTGTCATCAGTGAACAGTCCCTCTTTTTTCGTGAAACTTTCCCTCACATAATTTATGCTGCTACGCAGGCGGTAGCCGGAGACATTGCTTTGTTTGTACAGGAATCAGGACCTGTGTACTTAATGTGCAACAAACTCTGGGTATGATAATAAAACGTGCTCTACGGAATATTGATCTACAAGAATTAATCACCGGGGTTCACTATGGTGTTTCCTCGTGATAACGTACAGCGGATGTGTTTCCATTCGGACTTTCTGGTTAACAGCCTGCTCAGAAATAGATTAACGTAAGATGATTTTAACCCCGAATTCGAAACCTGAATGTGTCAAGATTATATTTGGAATCAGGAAATGGTTTTATCTTGTAGTTATAAGATATTGAAGGCAACAGTGTGAATAGTTTGTGAACGTAAACGCAGAAAACAAATCGGATCTTCCTTTACCAGGTATCAAGACGTGCTTTGATACAAACGTGACGATAAACAGATTACACATGACGGGAAGAATCAACGGTTGTAAAAGTCCAATGAACGTTGTTTCTTCAGTGTTCGCTAGCATTTGCAGACGAGCATTCAATTTATTGTCGAAAGTGTTAGACATTCCTTGTTAAAAAGACCTCATTTGGTATTGACATCTTACCGTGATTCCCTGTGTGTCGATTTTAAAGATAGGTGGCTTGAGTTCGTTATACAGTTATTTAATAGAGATTATGATTCAGCGAACATTTCAGATGCAAATAACGCCTAAAACACACAAGCCTGCTATTTACATTGTAAAACAATGCTTCAATAAACACAAAGCTATTGTTCACTAATGAAACCGTAAGATGGTTAGGTGCAATGCATGTACAACGATTGTCTTTAACCTACTGTCGGAGAGTGCCGACAATATGGCAGTTTAATACCATTGGATAGTTGACAATTTAGTATAGCATTTCAGCATCCAACACATCCTACTTATGTAAACTACGAAAAAACAGCACCATTCAAGAATGTATTGCTTGCGGATGTTTGCATAACATCGTCTGTAATAGAATGCCTACAGGTAGTGACATAATCGCATCCTAATAACGTGTATTTCCAATCCATTACGTGCCCATAAATAAGAATCGCTGCTATTATGTCGTTCAACTGTCATCCGGGGGTCATGGCTGCTTACAAATGGTGAGTATCTGTGATACATGTGTCTACAAACACGAAGAGACTCAGTCATCTGCCAACACTCAAAGGTTGCAACTAGAGTCGGTAGCTCAGACAACGCCACATTCTCGAGACCCATTTAGTCAACATGTCTGCCATATTGCCCTTAGTATTTTCGTATTTCGAAAAAGAATTTCATTTCTATCTGAAACAATATACATATCTGTTGTCGGGTGTTAAATTCTCGTAAATCATGGCATCACGCTGATGTCGTTTGATACGGGCGATTGTTTTACGAGGGTCATGTGACCAATTGTATCATTAAGAGGTAGTTGAATCTGATGACATTCGAAAAAAAGACCGATTCCGCTTTTCACTTATTCATTAAATGCTTGTCATATACAGTTTCAACGAGTAAAGTAACCAGTATTTGTTGACTGATACCTGAGGTATGAAAGATTATTTGACCATAAAGAAAGATTTCATCAATTACGGAGCCGAACTGTTCCCCTGGGGTCTGGCGTGCCTACAAATGACCGGCTTAACTCTTTATTCTCCATGTACCTCCGGGTGAGGTTATACCCACAAATGGCCGACCTTACTGGTGGAGGTCGACACCTACAAATGACCGGCTTAACTCTAGATTCTCCATGTACCTCCGGGTGGGATTATACCCGCAAATGGCCGACTATACTGGTGGAGGTCGACACCTACAAATGACCGACTTAACTCTAGATTCTCCATGTACCTCCAGGTGGGGTTGTACCCACAAATGGCCGACTTTACTGGTGGAGGTCGACACCTACAAATAACCGGCTTAACTCTAGATTCTCCATGTACCTCCGTGTGGGGTTATACCCACAAATGGCCGACTTTACTGGTGGAGGTCGACACCTACAAATGACCGGCTTAACTCTAGAATCTCCATGTACCTCCGGGTGGGGTTATACCCACAATAGGCCGACTTTACTGGTGGAGGTCGACACCTACAAATGACCGGCTTAACTTTAGATTCTCGATGTACCTCCGGGTGGGGTTATACCCACAAATGGCCGACTTTACTGGTGGAGGTCGACACCTAACGGGCGATATTCTATTTATCTGTCACCCAAATTGCATTCATATCGACTGTATACTGCATCTGGTAACAGTTCAATGCTTAAATATACTGGACAACTCATGATAGTACTTACGTATATATACAATTTATAACTATTGATAGTGCCTTCATGTATATATATACAATTGGTTACTAAATAGTTATTACGTGTATATATACAACTGATTACTAATACTACTATTTACATGCATATCTACAATTGATAACTTATAATAGTACTTACATGTATATATACTATTAATAACTCTAAATATAACAATATGTACGTATGTTGTGCAACGAACCGCAACTATCATGCTGTGTGTTACTTGTAATAATATCCTACTTGTAAGTTTAGCTAACGATGTAACACTATGAACTTATATTATGCAATCAAACGCGCCTCGTCGTGTAATATATGACTTGTAAGTTTAGGTAACGGATCCTGTATAATATTACTTTACTTAATCGGCACATATACAATATACAATACTGAAATCCTTTGAATTCTCTCTGATTTACATAAAACATTCAGCCTAGTTTTTAGTTACGTATTTAAGAGGATCACTTTAAACATAAGTACCTTACCGTTACGTAGTACATGTACGAAGTTTCCCTAAGCCCTTGCCCTCATATCCGACTTCTCTACGTCTGTGATGCTAATCGTACTTTATAAACCAAGGTTCCCACAATCACGCCTTTTAACGCATGCATTACAACCAGGTTCTGCAAACCAAACGAACAAACCAAACATTGTACTAGTCAGGTAAATGCTGCTTTTGAAGGTTGGTCCAATAGCCTATGTATTTTGAGACTTGCCAGTTACCTACATATAAAGGTAGGTTAGTCCAAATATGCGTACTCATTGTTTTTCAATAAACAATGCATACTATAAACAATTTTTGAATTTTAAACAAAGTCGTTCAATGTTCCTGGCGACAATTGATTCCGCTCATTCTTTAAAGCTTTAAATTTCTTGGTACTTTTTTAAGATGAACATAATGTCAGAAACATGCGTGGAATTTACAAAACAATGCATTGTTCTTTTAAACAACAGATGTAGCATAGGGTTCCTGTCATACACAATGGTAGGACAGATGCGTGTCACAGTTCGTCGTAAACAAGGTACGCAGAGTACTAACATATCTGCCACATGTTTGTACATTATTTTAAACCATGTTATCTAGATCACGGAGTGGGCCGTCACTCTACTACAACAATATTGATTTTTATCCAATATTGATCACCGATATTGATTTTTAAACACGGAAGTCAACATTCGACATATCGGTATGTGTATCACACCACTCAAAAAATATATACATATCACTTCATATCATACTAGAAACTCGTTTATCACATAAAGAAATTACGGCTTTATGTTGACCTTTCAAATTTGTGTGTATATCCCTACATGGTACATGTACCTCACCTGGTCGGGGCAGAGGACGGGATGTCAGTGACACCAGGACCAGAGGACGGGATGTCAGTGACACCAGGACCAATGTCAATGAACACGTTCTCGTGCTTTAACCTAGATTCTATCCTATGACCCTTGTTTTCGGATAAAGTATTCTAGGTTCATATTTGCCAATGACATTCTCATTCAATGAAATTCTGCATGAAGATGGTTTCAGCAATAACGGTCTAGGAATAAAATTGGAAACATCAGATTAATTTTAACATTTATGTCCGAAAACAAAACAGCAAAGGACACATGCAAAATATGTCAGCTTTGCAGGGAGGTCCGCAGTAATATTTATGTTACGTCAAAACCATTTTGCAGCCTCGAATACACCTCTAGTTTCCGCGAATGTTCGTGGTCTCTTGATCATTAAATCTAGCTAAATATAATAAATAGCGAGGTAGATATATAGTAAAACTGTAGGTAAATGTCATAAAGTGTGTTAATACAGTTACTATTATCGTTCTATTGAAGGCAGCACAGCGTTTGGCAGTGAGGTAACCAATACGGTCCTAGTGTTGGTAACTGTCATAAAGTGTGTTAATACAGTAGCTATTATCGTTCTGCTGAAGGTATCACAGCGTTTGGCAGTGAGGTAACCTATACGGTCCTAATGTTGGTAACTGTCATAAAGTGTGTTAATACAGTAACTATTATCGTCCTACTGAAGGTATCACAGCGTTTGGCAGTGAGGTTACCAATACGGTCCTAATTTTGGTAACTGTCATAAAGTGTGTTAATACAGTAACTATTATCGTCCTACTGAAGGTATCACAGCGTTTGGCAGTGAGGTTACCAATACGGTCCTAATTTTGGTAACTGTCATAAAGTGTGTTAATACAGTAGCTATTATCGTTCTACTGAAGGTATCACAGCGTTTGTCAGTGAGGTAACCTATACGGTCCTAATGTTGGTAACTGTCATAAAGTGTGTTAATACAGTAACTATTATCGTCCTACTGAAGGTATACCAGCGTTTAGCAGTGAGGTAACCAATACGGTCCTAATGTTGGTGACTGTCATAAAGTGTGTTAATACAGTTACGATTATCGTTCTACTGAAGGTATAACAGCGTTTGGCAGTGAGGTAACAAATACGGTCCTAATGTTGGTAACGGTCATAAAGTGTGTTAATACAGTAGCGATTATCGTTCTACTGAAGGTATAACAGCGTTTGGCAGTGAGGTTACCAATACGGTCCTAATGTTGGTAACGGTCATAAAGTGTGTTAATACAGTAACTGTTATCGTTCTACTGAAGGTATCACAGCGGTTGGCAGTGAGGTAACCAATACGTCCTAATGTTGGTAACAATCATAAAGTGTGTTAATACAGTTACGATTATCGTTCTACTGAAGGTATCGCAGCGTTTGGCAGTGAGGTAACCAAAACGGTCCTAATGTTGGTAACTGTCCTAAAGTGTGTTAATACAGTAACTATTATCGTTCTATTGAAGGTATCACAGCGTTTGACAGTGAGGTAACCAATACGTCCTAATGTTGGTAACAATCATAAAGTGTGTTAATACAGTTACGATTATCGTTCTACTGAAGGTATCGCAGCGTTTGGCAGTGAGGTAACCTATACGGTCCTAATGTTGGTAACTACTGTCATAAAGTGTGTTAATACAGTTACTATTATCGTTCTACTAAAGGTATCACAGCGTTTGGCAGTGAGATAACCAATACGGTCCTAATGTTGATAACTGTCATAAAGTGTGTTAATAAAGTAGCTATTATAGTTCTACTGACGGTATCACAGCGTTTGGCAGTGAGGTAGCCAATACGGTCCTAATGTTGGTAACGGTCATAAAGTGTGTTAATACAGTAGCGATTATCGTTCTACTGAAGGTATAACAGCGTTTGGCAGTGAGGTTACCAATACGGTCCTAATGTTGGTAAGTGTCATAAAGTGTGTTAATACAGTACCTATTATCGTTCTACTGAAGGTATCGCAGCGTTTGGCAGTGAGGTAACCAATACGGTCATAATGTTGGTAACTGTCATAAAGTGAGTTAATACAGTAACTATTATCGTTCTATTGAAGGTATCACAGCGTTTGACAGTGAGGTAACCAATACGTCCTAATGTTGGTAACAATCATAAAGTGTGTTAATACAGTTACTATTATCGTTCTATTGAAGGCAGCACAGCGTTTGGCAGTGAGGTAACCTATACGGTCCTAATTTTGGTAACTGTCATAAAGAGTGTTAATACAGTAACTATTATCGTCCTACTGAAGGTATAACAGCGTTTAGCAGTGAGGTAACCAATACGGTCCTAGTGTTGGTAACTGTCATAAAGTGTGTTAATACAGTAACTTTTATCGTCCTACTGAAGGTATAACAGCGTTTAGCAGTGAGGTAACCAATACGGTCCTAATGTTGGTAACTGTCAGAAAGTGTGTTAATACAGTAACTTTTATCGTTCTACTGAAGGTATCACAGCGTTTGGCAGTGAGGTAACCAATACGGTCCTAATGTTTGTAACTGTCATAAAGTGTGTTAATACAGTAACTTTTATCGTTCTACTGAAGGTATCACAGCGTTTGGCAGTGAGGTAACCAATACGGTCCTAATGTTGATAACTGTCATAAAGTGTGTTAATACAGTAGCTATTATCCTTCTACTGAAGGTATCACAGCGTATGGCAGTGAGGTAACCAATACGGTCCTAATGTTTGTAACTGTCATAAAGTGTGTTAATACAGTAACTTTTATCCTTCTACTGAAGGTATCCCAGCGTTTGGCAGTGAGGTAACCAATACGGTCCTAATGTTGATAACTGTCATAAAGTGTGTTAATACAGTAACTTTTATCCTTCTACTGAAGGTATCACAGCGTATGGCAGTGAGGTAACCAATACGGTCCTAATGTTTGTAACTGTCATAAAGTGTGTTAATACAGTAACTATTATCCTCCTACTGAAGGTATCACAGCGTTTGGCAGTGAGGTAACCTACACGGTCCTAATTTTGGTAACTGTCATAAAGTGTGTTAATACAGTTACTATTATCGTTCTACTGAAGGTATCACAGCTTTTGGCAGTGAGGTAACCAATACGGTCCTAATGTTGATAACTGTCATAAAGTGTGTTAATACAGTAACTGTTATCGTCCTACTGAAGGTATAACAGCGTTTAGCAGTGAGGTAACCAATACGGTCCTAATGTTGATAACTGTCATAAAGTGTGTTAATACAGTAACTTTTATCCTGCTACTGAAGGTATCACAGCGTTTAGCGGTGAGGTAACCAATACGGTCCTAATGTTGATAACTGTCATAAAGTGTGTTAATACAGTAACTATTATCGGTCTACTGAAGGTATAACAGCGTTTGGCAGTGAGGTAACCTATACGGACCTAATTTTGGTAACTGTCATAAAGAGTGTTAATACAGTAACTATTATCGTCCTACTGAAGGTATAACAGCGTTTAGCAGTGAGGTAACCAATACGGTCCTAATGTTTGTAACTGTCATAAAGTGTGTTAATACAGTTACTATTATCGTTCTACTGAAGGTATCACAGCTTTTGGCAGTGAGGTAACCAATACGGTCCTAGTGTAGGTAACTGTCATAAAGTGTGTTAATACAGTAACTGTTATCGTCCTACTGAAGGTATAACAGCGTTTAGCAGTGAGGTAACCAATACGGTCCTAATGTTTGTAACTGTCATAAAGTGTGTTAATACAGTAGCTATTATCCTTCTACTGAAGGTATCACAGCGTATGGCAGTGAGGTAACCAATACGGTCCTAATGTTTGTAACTGTCATAAAGTGTGTTAATACAGTAACTTTTATCCTGCTACTGAAGGTATCACAGCGTTTAGCGGTGAGGTAACCAATACGGTCCTAATGTTGATAACTGTCATAAAGTGTGTTAATACAGTAACTATTATCGTTCTACTGAAGGTATCACAGCTTTTGGCAGTGAGGTAACCAATACGGTCCTAATGTTTGTAACTGTCATAAAGTGTGTTAATACAGTAGCTATTATCCTTCTACTGAAGGTATCACAGCGTTTAGCGGTGAGGTAACCAATACGGTCCTAATGTTGATAACTGTCATAAAGTGTGTTAATACAGTAACTTTTATCCTTCTACTGAAGGTATCCCAGCGTTTGGCAGTGAGGTAACCAATACGGTCCTAGTGTAGGTAACTGTCATAAAGTGTGTTAATACAGTAACTTTTATCCTGCTACTGAAGGTATCACAGCGTTTAGCGGTGAGGTAACCAATACGGTCCTAATGTTGATAACTGTCATAAAGTGTGTTAATACAGTAGCTATTATCCTTCTACTGAAGGTATCACAGCGTATGGCAGTGAGGTAACCAATACGGTCCTAATGTTTGTAACTGTCATAAAGTGTGTTAATACAGTAGCTATTATCCTTCTACTGAAGGTATCACAGCGTTTAGCAGTGAGGTAACCAATACGGTCCTAATGTTGGTAACTGTCATAAAGTGTGGTTATTGTCCTGCCGTAGTTTTCATAGAGCTGGTTTTTGGGGTTTGATTCTTGTTCTAATGTACGTAAATGTTATAGAGTTTTTTAAGGAAAGTAACTTTATGGTATTGTCGCAGGAAAATGCAATCGTAGACAAACCGGTGTTTTATAGTGTAGCAAAAAAAACATTTGTTCTTTGTCCCTGAGTACGACATTTTTGCACTACTGGATCGCCTTCTGCTGATCTACGGTTACGGTGTGTCAATAAAAGGCGTTCATACAACGGTAGAAAAACAGACATGTTGATATAAGGACAAACACAACTAGGACTCGTTTATATTTTTCAACGACTTGTAGGCAGACGAGCTAATACTGAAATATAGATATCAAGTGCTGTTCTTTCACCAAACGTACATTGTGGGCGAGTAGCTGGCACGGCTATTCGTATCTATTCATATTGACATTAAGTTAATTTTATTCTGATAATTAATACAGATATAACTGGTATATCTAACTATATTGTAGTAAGATCATGTATAGTATCTATTGTTAAGATCACTGAACAATTACACACGTGATCTATTTATAACACCCCCACAGTTAATAATATATATATAAGTATACTCTTTATCAATGGGCATTGTCTTCCGGTCAACCTCTGGTCACTTGTAATGAATTCATACGCGTCAATATCAATCAGGGTTTTCAGTGCAGTTTTCTTTAAAAGGGTGACTTAATTAAGATTATAAAGTTATGCTTCTACATCACAAAATGCGTGTCACGATCAATCATTGTATCAATGGAAACTACAAAAACTGGTTAGTTCATTGTACTGTAGTGAAGTTTTGTTGTACCAAATATTTACCAAATCAGACTTCAAGATATTTATGTGATATATGCTTGACAATTCCTCTATCAGACGTGAACAGGAATTGGGTCAACTACCCGACGTGAGTTTTCTTTGTGTGTCCCCCCCCCACCCCCCACCCCCCTTACCTACATGGTTCCATCTGGGTCAACAAGAATGTTTCATGATTGTTGTAAAATAAATCAAGCTTTACCTGTTTAACAAAATAGACTTAATTAGAGAATGACGTACGTTGAAAATGTTCTATTAGACAAGGAATAATGTTATAACGTCACAAACACGTGCTTGTGAGCTAACGCTATATTAACGTAGCGATGACGTCATCGTATGTGAATAATAAGATATATAATCCTAAAAATATACATATTATAAAACTTCGTCCAGGTGTTTCGTTACAATTATTAGAGACTAATACCACACTAATGCGAACACCTAACCGATTTTTTAAATACAAACGCGTCACGTTTTCAAGGCTGCACATGGCCAGATGTTAGTATGAATTAGTTACTTATATCATAATATTTCCGTAACGTTATCAATAACTGTTTATATATATCCATGCAACTGTGACTATAGGTAAATACGGATATGAGAATGACGCACATGTCCCGCATTTAATTATCAGAGTTAATCACTGATTGGATTAAATGATTTACAGTTACCTGAATACCGGAAGTTAATTAGCTTGCAGATACGGACCTGATAATGAGACACTGGCAATTTTACGCACTGTGCTGCCTCGCAACCAGGTCGCCATAACAATGCGTATTTATATGCTGAGAACATTGACTCTCTAGTTGTACTGTCATCACCATGACAACACATTATCATCAACATGACAACACATTATTGACGAGAAATTACGGACACTGTCATTTACTGTCTTAAGCAATTCTACGGCAACGGAAAGGACCTAGCGGACACAGAATACATGTTAAGAATTGATTGTTCTGTTTTAAACGGACAATGTAACGTTCCATGCTTAAAAGTAGAATCATACTTGTAATAGTTATTGTCTTGATTTAAATTAATCATCCTCATCTTCAAACTTCCATTAGATAACTTCCGCCCAAGCATCAGAACCTGTAATGAAACGTCTATAACTGAGCAAGAACGGTCGAAATCGGAACTAAACTGTCGTCAACGAGAAGGAAAGAAAAGGTGGCTACATACAGAAATGTCGTGAAACCTGTAACAAAATTAACATTTATTCGAAAACTGCCGTAGAATCTCGCCCTACTTGCTTCTTTTATGTTCCGTATTCTTTATATTCTATGTATGAGGTTCAGAAAATAATTCACTTTGGTTGAACAGAGAGTTATAGTAACCATATACCACAGCTCTTAACCACGTACAGACTAGGATAAGTCAAAAATAGGAATTTATACATAACCTGGGTAATTGTTCTTCACAGCTGAAGCATTTGTTTCATTAAACTGAACAACCAGCACCGGCCAGCCAGCGACATAATTATGACATTACAGTAGTGTATGGAGCATCATCGTGATCATACCCCAAGAAATGTTTATCATTTTGGAAGGTTCACTTAGAACCATTGCAGAGCAAGTATAGATATTGACAGTGTGGGACATGACAATTACACCATAACGAAAACCTGCTGATTATCTTTGGAGATTGGCGAGAAAGTCAATACTGACATCCATTTTTGAAACATGTTAACGCATATGAATAGCATGTTATACATAAATATCATAAACACTTTTATATACTTTACCAACCTGCTATTTAGTTGAGAAAAATATTTACAGAAATGATAATGATATTCATCATAGGTAACTGTATGTTATTGTGTTAAAAGTGGGATACACAAATATACAAATATTTACACAGCTCTCGCCATCGATCAATAAACAGGCAGCATACAATTCAATAGCGTTACTCACCTGCCGAGACAAATAAAAGTGTCGTCTAGTTCCCTGGTGTTTAATTTGAAATCACACATGTTCATAAATCTTAGCAGCATGGAATTCAAGCAAGTGTTCAAAGGGGAATTGTATGATATCGATTATTGTCTAGTCCCCGGGTCCCTACCTGAACAACCAAGGTATTCTGTCTGTACCTACAAAGGCTGGAGTGTTTCTTACCAAGACTCGAACATTTCATCTTAAATATTTCAGATCTGAATTTAAACTAGACTACATATATACATAAACAGAAAATGTTTCGAGCCAAATGAAAGTTTTCTTTAAGCTATACTATTAGAGTAAGTATACAACAAAAAACATTCAATGCTATACACTTTAATAAACAACATATATATTGTCTGTATTAGCATCAATTGAGCATATTGCATTTAGGAAACATTTTTTAATCGTAAACCCTTGGATCTACGTTAACTTAAGACGTAATACAAAAGCCCAAGTTAGGGAAATATGTTTAAAGCGTGCTCTAGGCTCTTAGTCGTGAGCCGGACATGATATGATGTCGTGATGTTAACATTCAATCAAGCTGACAATGCTGACTCCATTGCAGTTATAGGTAAAACAATCCCTACATTATAAATCAATACACGTACCTACTTCGGCCGTAAATCCCACAGTTTATACATGTTTGTTGTTATCGCATCTACCTGTTTACAGTTAGGTGCGGTCTTATTCAGCTCGAGTACCTCTACATTTGCTGACCCCAAATTCGATTTACATAACACCCATTTTATAACTAATTGATATTAAGGGAGCTCTGACCTGACACCACAATTATATAAACTAGTGATGCACATCCTACCGCTTTTGATATTTATCATTATTTAAACAATTAAAAATGTATCTCGAGTTAGTGGATATTACTTAACTGACTAATTGATAGAAAGGGAGCTCTGACCTGAAACCTGCACTTTATAAAATAGTGATTGACATTGTACCGTTTTTCAGACTAAATTTTTACAACTGTATTAACTTATCTCGAGGTAGTAGAAACAGGTTCATAACATCTTCGATGTCAAGCTCTGTCAGATAAACTGTAACCTCTAAACTTGGAAAACAAAAACAACCTATAACCGGAAGTACAGTCTTTCTAATACAAGTCAATCCGATTAGCTTTTCTCTGATTATGTACGAGCACCGCCTGTAAACATAACTGAGAACGATTCGCCGTTGATATAATTCTGACTAACATTTACGCTGCGTTCCCAATACATTTATTGTGAACAATTAACACACTACAAACCAAAGTCTAGAACTCTTTGTGACATAAGTCAATGCGATTTACGTTCGTCTAATTCTCGTCAAGCATTGCCGGCAAAAATCACCGACAAATAATGTGCCGCCTATATAATTCTATCCAATATTTACACTGCTTTCTCAATACAGATGAAACAAACGGTTTCGCGGGACAAAGCACGAGGAGTAGGCAAAAGGAGATTCACCACCTACACAAAAGAGTCCCAATACGATAGAACAATGTACTCAATACGTTGTTGAGTATTTATGGAGCGATTTCATTGTTACGTTTCTCTTTTGTTGACGTAAATTATACTTTTACATTTCACGAAGAACACTTCTAGAATAATATAACATACTTATAGTTGGGTGAGTGATTCTCAAAATTTATTTTACCAAACATAACCGTACGGTTTAAAAGAAGTTGTAGTTTGATTTCACTGTTGGGTAATTCAGTCAAATATTTCCCCTAGATGTCCGGCTTATGGTAATTGCGTACTTTTCGATCCTTGAGAGCATGTTTGAATGGGTTTGTCCTATCCTGTGTCACACCTGTATATATTATACAGGTAAGTTTGGCAAGCTTCCGATCACGCCGAAATCACTTTCAAACTTTATTGCTTTAAAATATTTCCATGAATATTTAGAATATTTTGTCACATGCCATCAAAGGCGACACTCTATTTGAAATGGTGTCTGAAAGTAGAATACCATTCGAATGTCACGGTTGGCTTTATTGCTTTAACTCGTTCAACCCTGAAGACACATTTGAACTCCTCCAATTCAATGGTTGGAATAGTTCATTTTGACATTTCAGGGGTGAACGAGTTAAACTATGCCCATTCTTTATTTTATAAAAGAACTTGGAGACATCCGAATATATACTGTCGAAATTACATTATTTGCCATTGTCAGACAGCTACGTGACAAGCCGGCTGAGTGGTGTATTGACAACCGACATAGATCAGTTAGCGAAGAAGAACTGTTATGACATCAGTACTGTTTAGTTTCGATTGTGCCACACATAGAACAGACGACAGCGTGAAGTCTTAATCTGCTGTGTGGGAATCGGATTAACAAATTAGACTATCTCCTCAAATTTGAATAAAAAGTGTTTCGTTCTATTGCCTCACTAAACTGTCTCGATACATGACAGTAAAGCCAGGTCTGCCAGGCTTTGATACATAACCACATACTTTGATAAATAGCCAATCCTTTAACACGAAGGTGATTTTCATAACCGTCATTCGTTCAGCATGCAGATGGAACTTATATCGATGTACAATGTATTATAGACGTTCAGTTATATTGTCATCAGAACTACATATCGGCTAACAAATTATTATTGAACTTTCTGTGGCATTTATAATACTACAAGTATATTGAATACCTTACATATGTTATTGATAAACGTAATGACATCGGGCAACAGGCCAAGTCAAGAAAAGCTTTGAATTTTAATGTAATATTTCTAGATAGTAACTCATATACATTCGCAGGCAGTGCCTCTAATCAGCATTCCTGGTAATACAGCACTACATAAAAGTATGAAATTATTGCTACTTGTCCTTCGTGTAAGACCACCAGTTTACATTACATAACGTTTATTTGGTTACAAAGAACACTACAAACCATTCAAACTAGACCAAAAGAAAGCCACAATAATTAGAACTGAATGCTTTTCACACATGTCGAAGTTATGGCTTCCGAAATGGCATGAACATATTCACAAACATTGCCCCGAACACACCTTCTATATCATTGACAAATGTAACCTTTACGAACAAAACAGCGCAACATTTACTCCATTTACACCATTTACCAAAAACGACAAATAATATTTAACATTGTGAAATCAAACACTGACAGAATACTGTTTAAATAACACCCCGTTCACGTCTATACGACACTGACGAACGCCGTGAATGTAGCTTTATCCACAAGACCGCTACCGGTCATAATGGAGTTTACACTGAGTCTACAATTAGCAAGGTAGCCCTTGGACATACAGGTAATGTCTTCTGACAATATTTATGACGAGGAGTTCTCAGTCCGAGCTAGGATATAGATTTTAAATACCGATTTTACATTAATGTTATGTTAGAAGACACTCTGAGATTGCTGACGTAGACGAACCATGACATTAGATGCTAAGAGGTCAAGACTTTGTCTGCGGGAGACATCGTGACAGATCTCACAGGTGGTGATAGAGACATCGTGACATTGCAATGTCTCTTCTCTGTTCAGTTCATATTGTTTTCAATTTGAATCTATAAGCAACCATGCAGTTTCAATAGTTTGTACTGATGCAGTGACACATTGTTCTACATCCAATAATTGTTGAAGATCATACTCCACAACTAGCTTGATGCTTATGATATATATGAACATTGCAGTTTACCTTTTCTTCTTCAAAACAGAAATACTTGCTTTAAAATATAAACTCTTGATGCAGGTCTCATAATAGAGGCAGTTTAATTAACGTTTCACTTTATGTGAGTTTTAACAAACCTGGGAGTGTTTCTGTTGTTGCTGTTTGTTAACTAAACTGACTATTGATTTGGCAGATGTATACAATACACTAGGGCAATGCGAGGTTGATACAAACGGAACTAAAGAGGAGAAACTACAATGAAAAGACAACTCTTTAAACTAAAACAAAAAGAATGTCATAGACCTACTCTTTAAACCGAAACTAAAAGATTGTAGTATCTACATTTTCAATTGGATGTGAAACTGTGTGCTCCAGAAGGGATTTATATACGATAAAAGGAACAAAAACGTCCTCGAGACATTGTGCTACAACTGAACAATTATTGACATATTGTCATAAAAGCAAGTTCCATTTAATGTCGCCCTGTTTTAATGAATATTTCATCATTTAACGTACTAACGCCGCCTAGGGGACCCTTTAAGCACTGTCCCTCTGTGTGTTAGCTACTTTTGTAGATGGACAATAGTACTCATTGTTTTATCGGTGAGATGGACAAAGCAAAGGGCATTGAACATCTGAAACAAGCATCGTCAGGTTACCATACATAAGAAAAAACTCTTAAATGAAACTATTTTTCAAAACATTTATGTCATTACTATGCACTGATCATATATTCTTATTGGCCTGAAGGGGGCCTTTTCCGACTTTTTTCTGACTTTCAGAATAAACAAAATATCATAATTTTGAATTCAACTTGATATGACTTTAAGCTAAAGGTGTCCGCAGCTGATGGTCACTATCTTTGTCCACAGGGCAGGTAATGGTATCGATTATTACACGTGCTTTGACATGCGTTAAGACGGATGTAAATAATGGTCCTATACAAAAGTAGTATAATACATGATACATCAATAATAGTCTGATATATAATATATATCTGTATAATAATTGTCTATTGTCGTATGTCGACAAAAGGACTTAGATAGGCTATGTCTGATGTCTGATCCTATTGACTAATGCTTATATTGTCAATAAAATTTGTTGAAATTGAAATTGATGTCGACAAAAGTATGGGTCGATAGCAGATACACTTATGGATTTGCAAATATAAAGGTTTCAATTCTAGTATTATTCATTAAAGTAGTGTCACACATGAACGAAACGTTCCTTTACAAGCGTGAGCGTCCACTAAACTTCTATATCACAATATGTACTTCATATGTTAATCCGAGGAAAACACTGGGAGAGAAGATAACAGATACGATTATTGATTTGCAAATATGGACTTCAAATCTAGTATTATTCATGAAAGTAGTGTCACAAATAAACGAATCGTTCATTTACAAGCGTGAGCGTCCACTAAACTTCTATATCACAATATGTACTTCATATGTTAATCCGAGGAAAACATTCGGAGAGAATGCATTATTAAACATTTCAACGTTTCTTTATAAATGCTTTAGTAGATACAAGTGTTTGAGTTTAACGATTCTTCAGGAACAGCATCAATCAGTGGAGTGATTTTAACGGATACCTGGCGGTAAACAGATTTATTGTCTCACATTTATCTTCATTTAGCATATATTTAAACGCATCATTAAGTTGCATTTTGTTAATCCGCATATCATGATAAACTTCTCTCAGGTAAACATGGGATAGCACCCATTCGAATACACCTCATATTGATTGATTACTTGAAGTAAAATAACATGTCCTAGTTTGCATATCCAAAGACATCCATAGTATGGTGGTTAAATGTTTCTGAACGGCTTTAACATCAGCATATCCTCTATACATTATTCATACAGAGAAAACTTTAGTTAGGATAATATTTGGTAGGATTATATACATATACATTTAAAGGTATGAATAACAAATAACAAGTAATCTTAATTAAACGAGCTATATCTACTTGTTGGCAATATATTCACCTGTTATAGTGGAGCTGTATGCACCTCCGTATCACACAGGGTCTGCTACACTATTCCAATGGACAGGTATACTTTCATCCACCGAGACACACGTGGGTAGATCTAACCGGTTAAGTCAACCTGTCACGTTATGAAGATTTAAGACGGTATATAATATACAAACTGTATGATAAAAGATGCTTGCGAGTGCTATAGGTCTCCGATTCTATGTACGTGGTATATCTACCTGTAAACATTACCGGTACACACCTGTGTATAAAGCCACTACACCGTTATAAGGCGGCGAAATGAAAGCGCTACCCACGTCTACGATCACACGTCTCGATAGCTTTAAACCGATCAATAGAAAATAGTTTACACTAGTACTGGGACTACTTTGTTCCGCGGAACAATCGGGTCCACCTATGTCTGTACAAACATGCACGGGCATATCGCCAAAACTCACTCAAGTATATCACTTCTCAGTATTTATTCATAAAATGAAAACCGTGCCTGGTTTAAAGGTCCGCATTCTCCAGCCTGTTTTATAAGAAGCTATCGTGTTGATAAGCTTGGTGTATATTTAAGTTAGAAGTTTATCCTGCGTGTTTACATGTTATTTCATGCTTTGATTAATTTTCTCATTTTGTTTGCAAAACTTAATTAAAATATTTGTGATTTTATTCGATCGTGTCTGAGGAATTTATTTTAAAAGGTAACGCGAGATGACTGAATGTAAATGCTGACTTATTGACATGAATTGTGACTTATGTAGATTTACCCTACTTACAACACAGAGAGGTCTATATAGTAAATCACACACGGCCACACGTGCTGTACGGCAAACCCACTCTTGTTAACGAGTGTCACTGACCTACTTTTATTTTACATGAAGACAAATATATCTTTTGTTATTATCCCGGGCTTTACACATTTTGTTACGTGAAACCCGGACAGTCGACATGAGCGCATGCTACCTGCATAAAATAAAATGCTTAATAAGGAATATATTTTACTTTAAAATTGTACTTTTGTAAGAGAAAACACAGTATCAAAGGACAAAATCAATTGTTCTCAGACAACTTTCAGAGTCGCCGGTGGGAATTACCACCGTGAGCGCGAGCTGTCATATTTATGACGTTCGGAAGCACTCCGTTTATTACTTATTTACAGGTTAATAAGCAAATATACTGAGACATGTTGGCGCATACAACAACCTTATTTGAATTCTGGGATGATTTAAGCCATGTTGTCTAAAAGGCACTGCAGAGGATATGATAGTTTGTTCCATGATAGTTTCAGTAAAGGTACAGTATAGGTATTATACACATCATATTCAATGTTTACTTAACTAATCTGGTGGATATACAACTCCGGATACGAAACATGTTGGAAAAATTAAAAAAAACAATTCTGATTTATTTTTCATATATTCTATCAAAATGAACATATGGCTTCATTTTACTCTCATATATATAAAAAAAAAAAAAACTTCAAAGAGAATGGCAATTGTGTAATGTAGTCGATCGAGATGATAATGAAAGTTCTTGTTAACAAATAACCTTTATCAATAACAATTATCCGGCAACCTTTATTCGTTTTCATATCTTTATAAGGCACTGCTTCACTATATTACACTGCTGGTGAGCATACTGGAACAGTCACGACCTTGACATATGTATATGTATTAACCTATTGTATCACGGTGGTTGAGTTAAATCTTATAATAAAAAGTGGCGTGATTCAAAAAGCTACCAAGATATCATTAAATATCTCTTATTGAGTTTTGTCTAGAGATTGTATATTACGCTTATCAATTAATGCGTTCATAATGTACAGCAAATAAGAGCCAATGATTAGAGCAAACAAAAACAGTGATAATGTAGAATTCCATTCGTAAGGGAAATTACCGTGTAGCATTATAGTGAACATTACTTACACGTAGTAAGAAGGACAACTCTAAGAAGTCTCTGATACTCCTCGGTGATTTTATTATCATCAGGACAAAATCATACCTCTTCCCATAGAGGCATACCTTTGTTTTAACTTGATGTATGCTACATAGAAAATAAGTACGTGATTTTTATGAATTTGTGACAAACAAGAATTTATTGCGCTAGTAGGTATATCGGTAAAAATCATTCAATTATGTTATTTTTCAATGACGTGGAGGAAATTTGAAGAGGCCTGTCTTTAGTCGATATTTAATTGTCACGTGGTTTCATCGAGGTACAAAAACAATGACTTAAACTTAGATTTATATTCTGGTTAAACATATCATTAACTGCTTCAAATTCATGAACATACAGGTAATAAACAGGTAACACTTGATTAGCCTCTACATTGTTTTAATAAGTATCTCAATGAGTATTATGAACCATGTTCAGCTTGGACAGGTCGATCTATAGACTATTTTACCAGTTAAACTTAACCTATACATTTGCTGTCGATACCATTTGTTTTGTTTAAACAGTATTTTAATGAGCAGGTAATCATCATCAAACTTTATTTCCTCCAAAAAGGAGATATTTGTGTACAAGAAAAAAAATCAAAAATAACATAAAAGGACAGAAAATACCGCGATAGGGCGCAGCAGCTAAAAAACTTTCCTTGCGAACGACAGTAACAGTCCTAGTCATGGTGTCTTAAATCAATCTATTGTCGTTAGTTCGCGAAGCGCGCCCACCAAATATGCTGCATGCATCAGAAACAGTTTTTGTGTTGTGTCATCCTGAAATTGGGAACTAATAAATTTTGAACAAAGGTAGCAGTGTCATGTTGATCAATGGAATTGAACACATTCAATCTAAACTTATACAGGGTCATCTGAAGGAAATGAGCCCGAAGTTCACTGGTGTACTCACAGGTACAGCAATGGTGAGATATGACGTCACAGAAATGTTGGGAATACTTGGAGCAAAAGTTCTGGTCAGGAGCCAAAGGCTTTGCCAATTATCTGCACAATGAGTACATTGCTTCTATGTTTTTGTTAGATTCTGCGTCGCGCAACATAATGTAAGGGTTGTAGGAGGAGTTACAGTTCCTAAATGTATCAAGATTAGGGCCAGGTTCTCTGTAGCCATTATGGCATTTCTCACTATTCCCTTCCACTGAAGCTTACAGGGAACGTGTAGTTACGAAGGTATGCATCCAAGTAAGACGACAGGTTATATTTATAGATTATCTGCACAATATCCGGAACAAACCTTCTTTCAAGAACACTTCTAATATTTTCCGTTTGCAAATGAAGGAATGAATATAGTCTTCTTGTGAGGAACTGCTTAGTTAAGAGAGACTGCTCCATGAGAACAAGCTTTCCCAGGAATATTAGCTTCCTCTTATCAATATCTGCAGAAATTATAATCAAACCAAGTATAGGCTCAACAATATCTGACCTGGCACGACGATCAGCTCCAAGAATGACCTTAGCAGCGTAATGTTGAAAGCGACTACGTTTCGCGAGGTAGGTATTACCGAGTTGAACCCAGTGCTCACATCCATTCTTATAAAGACTGATTTTTACTAGAGGATTGATATCACATGCTGAGGGACAAAGCCCTATGATAGAATGAACCGTCTTTCTCCCTTTGTAACACGCAGCCTGGATGCGTTCGGCGTTAGACATTTGTGAGCTTACAATAGTTCCTAGATGAAGTTGAGAAGAGGTGGTCTCAATAGAGACAGGACCAAGCATCCAACTAGCGTCAGGCTGTCTTGGGATGTAATTTCCAATAACAAAGGTTTTACACTTTGAGCGATTAAATACGAATTTCCAATCACAACTGTATTTATAGCAAATGTTGAGAAGCTTTTGAAGTGAAAGCGGGGAAGTTGTGATCAAGGATATGTCGTCGGCTAACGTCGGATTTCCAGTTAATAAGCATTGAAATTTAGCACCAAGCTTACTATTCTCTTACTTGCAAAAAGGGAATCGATGAATGTTTGGTATAGAAATGTGGACAGTACTCCTCCTTGTCAAACCCCTGACTCAAGAGGAAACCAAGGTGACGTCGTTCCCTGCCACGTCACAGCGCTCACCATATCGGTGTACGACTCGCGAATACACTGGAAGAGTTGTCCATTGACTCCAAGATATTTTACTTTTGCCATTAGCCCTGCGTGCCAAACAGTGTTGAAAGCCTTTTTAATATCGAGAAAGGCTAAATAAATGGTGCTGTTTAACTCAAGGTTATGGTAAATCGTCTCCTGGAGAGAGAAAGACGCCGTCGTACATCCTAAATATTTGCGGAAACCGTTCTGTTGTGGATTCGGGAAGGGAAGGACTGAAGCCACAAGGGAGGCCTGTATCCGATTGCTGATGACATTTTTAAATAAATTGTAGGAACAACATAACAGGGAAATTGGTCGATAATTAGCGGGATCACACCGATAATTGTTACCACCTTTGTGAATAGGAATAATTAAGCCTCTTTTCCAGATACCAGGTACGTGAGCAAGTTCGATACATTTGGTGTACAGCTTTTTTAAACATAGTATCAGGGTTCGTCCTCCATAACGTAGATGTTCATTGCGAACACCATCGGTTCCGGGTGCTTTAACTTTAATTTTCTTAGAGCACATTCAATTTCATTAAACACGATTTTCCGATTTAGTTCATCCGTATCCAAAACAGACATGGGGTCAGTTGTAATTTCACATTGTATCAAGTCCGATGCATCAATGTCACATTTAAAAATGTTCCAAAATTAGCTTCCGCAATATCTTCAGGTGACCTTAGTAACTCGCCCTGAACTTTCATGGTTGAATATTTAGTGAAGGACGTTCCTTTTAATTTCTTCAAAGCCTGCCAGAATGTTGCATTATTACAATCTACTGCGTCGTTCAAGTTCTGATATAGGGATTGCTGATGCTCCTCATATGCTCTACTTTGAATCGTTTTACAGTGACGTTTAGCGCTTTTATATTGGCGATAGGTCGATTAAAGGGAGCCTCGTGGTTTACCGTCAACTCTCCGTAGTGTCCATTTCTTTAATACTGCCAATAATGTTGGCAAAGACGTGTTTCCTGTCTCGTATATTGTTAGCTATCAATACACTGCCATTGGTACGACGGAAAGTCTGACTTCGTCCTTTTTAACCATTCACACTTACAAACAATCAGGATTAATAGGTCCTGTCAATCAATTAACTATTTTCTCTCATTTCTCTGTGTGTTAGATAGAGCTTTCCAGAGCAAGAAAGGGGTGTAGGATATTTCTATCTTACACACCATTTTACGTGACTTGACGTTACAATGCCTCGACAATGACGTGACTTCCCGAATTTGGAACTCGCCGATGCCGCAATGCGGTACAGGCGACGTGTTGAAATTAAAAACCTTTTATGATATATTTACCGTACACGTTAGAAAAATGTGATTAGTTTTCCTGCGCAAACTCTGTTTACCAAAATGGGATACGCTTAATCGGGATATTCAGGATAAATAGGTCCTGTCAATCAATAAACTATTTTATCGTTGATGCTTACACCTGATTTACTGTCGTAACCATTTCGTCAATTCTACCTATGTAATATCAGTGATCCTGTATGCTCCCCTTGGTATAACGGAAGAACGGATACCACCTGTGGTATATAATTCATAAGAAACATTGCTTTTTCCTTATGGGTATTTTTAGGGGAATAGATGATGTCTAAGTATTGATGTGTTTGTACCTCCACGGTGTCTGTATATGTAGATGCTTGATATAGCGACTGCCAGCCTGGAGTACTTCCTTAGTATCTAAGCTGTTTCATTTTATTCTATTTTACCTATCTAACGCATAAAATGTAACTGTTTTATGACTTTATTTACGAAACTTCCTTGCTTAGTTCATTTATTCCTTTATTTGGTCTGATATTCATACACTAGTACATACGTATTTTATCTGTTATTATTTTATGCCTACTTTCACTAATTTTTCGTCGCTACTGATGTTTTATTATTTAATCTTAGGTTTTATTAGATATCTAAATCAGTCTGTAATTTGTCGATAAATTTTATATAACATTACATTTATATAAGCTTAATATAAATTCACCACTATTCAACTGATGTGTATTTTACTCGCAAAGTTTGCCACTCGAATTCCTTTCTGTCAACAATTAACAAAGCAAGGTCGATCGACTATACACATCCTTGACGTACATGTATTATGGAACAGCTGGTATGTTTTACGGACGAGTAACATTGTCTTTGAATTCATACTCCTCATTCAAAGGTATATAATTACAGATGTTCATAGATATAACAATCTTCTATTGTTTTTGAAGTAAAAGTCCGCGTTTATAGTCTATCGACTTTACAATATGTCCTAGGGCTGTGGAACAGCTTGAGAGGCGAAGATGGTCCTGTCTTGTATTAGTTTACACTATCGATTGTGTTGCCTCAGTTTGGAATACATGTACATGTTAGGGTAATATCTAAGATGGTATTATGTAGAAATTCTTAAAGGAGTGGTGTTAAGTCATACAGTTATGTGTCTTTATGTTATAACTACGTATGTACATGTGTTTGATCACTTATTATATAAGATGGATTGTAGAAACACGAGTCTACACAGACTGAAGTGTGTAAACACCTTCCAGGCTTTTCAATGGACAACATATAAACAGGAATGATTAAGCATATTGAAAAAAAATCCTTGCACACCCTTTTTAAAGTCAATGTTATTTATTATATTTTCGTAAAAAAACCTAGTGTTAAACATGATATGTTTTGATGAAGAAATTGTTTTTTACTGTGTTCTTCAAAAATATTTGTATTACTTTGCAAAATGTCATGGATTGCAACTCACGGACTAAACGCATTTGTTTTTTTTCAGAAGTTATTGGACAGATAGTCTCGACGCATGACGGCTGATAATCATACATAGCATTTGTCTCTCTTCTTTTTTGTTCTTGTTAGCTAATTCTCAAGAGCGTTTTGTATAACGTTTGGGTATTAAGTAATTTGAGTAAATATTTGACTCTCATTTAGGAATCCTTATCAATCCAAGTCCCGGTATATAATGTTAAGTCCCGGTATATAATGTTAANATAATGTTAAGTACCGGTATATAATGTTAAGTCCCGGTATATAATGTTAAGTCCCGGTAGATAATGTTGAGTTCCGGTACATAATGTTAAGTCCCGGTTCATAATGTTAAGTCCCGGTATATAATGTTAAGTCCCGGTTTATAATGTTAAGTCCCGGTAGATAATGTTAAGTCCCGGTATATAATATTAAGTCCCGATAGATAATGTTAAGTCCCGGTATATGTTAAGTCCCGGTAGATAATGTTAAGTCCCGGTATATAATATTAAGTCCCGATAGATAATGTTAAGTCCCGGTAGATAATGTTAAGTCCCGGTAGATAATGTTGAGTTCCGGTACATAATGTTAAGTCCCGTTATATAATGTTAAGTCCCGGCAGATAATGTTAAGTCCCGGTATATGATGTTAAGTCCCGGTATATAATATTAAGTCCCGGTATATAATGTTAAGTCCCGGTACATAATGTTAAGTCCCGTTATATAATGTTAAGTCCCGGAATATAATGTTAAGTATCGGTATATAATGTTAAGTCCCGATAGATAATGTTAAGTCCCGGTATATAATGTTAAGTCCCGGTATATAATGTTAAGTCCCGGTATATAATGTTAAGTCCCGGTATATAATGTTAAGTCCCGGTATATAATGTTAAGTCCCGGTATATAATGTTAAGTCCCGGTATATAATGTTAAGTCCCGGTATATAATGTTAAGTCCCGGTATATAATGTTAAGTCCCGGTATATAATGTTAAGTCCCGGTATATAATGTTAAGTCCCGGTATATAATGTTAAGTCCCGGTATATAATGTTAAGTCCCGGTATATAATGTTAAGTCCCGGTATATAATGTTAAGTCCCGGTATATAATGTTAAGTCCCGGTATATAATGTTAAGTCCCGGTATATAATGTTAAGTCCCGGTATATAATGTTAAGTCCCGGTATATAATGTTAAGTCCCGGTATATAATGTTAAGTCCCGGTATATAATGTTAAGTCCCGGTATATAATGTTAAGTCCCGGTATATAATGTTAAGTCCCGGTATATAATGTTAAGTCCCGGTATATAATGTTAAGTCCCGGTATATAATGTTAAGTCCCGGTATATAATGTTAAGTCCCGGTATATAATGTTAAGTCCCGGTATATAATGTTAAGTCCCGGTATATAATGTTAAGTCCCGGTATATAATGTTAAGTCCCGGTATATAATGTTAAGTCCCGGTATATAATGTTAAGTCCCGGTATATAATGTTAAGTCCCGGTATATAATGTTAAGTCCCGGTATATAATGTTAAGTCCCGGTATATAATGTTAAGTCCCGGTATATAATGTTAAGTCCCGGTATATAATGTTAAGTCCCGGTATATAATGTTAAGTCCCGGTATATAATGTTAAGTCCCGGTATATAATGTTAAGTCCCGGTATATAATGTTAAGTCCCGGTATATAATGTTAAGTCCCGGTATATAATGTTAAGTCCCGGTATATAATGTTAAGTCCCGGTATATAATGTTAAGTCCCGGTATATAATGTTAAGTCCCGGTATATAATGTTAAGTCCCGGTATATAATGTTAAGTCCCGGTATATAATGTTAAGTCCCGGTATATAATGTTAAGTCCCGGTATATAATGTTAAGTCCCGGTATATAATGTTAAGTCCCGGTATATAATGTTAAGTCCCGGTATATAATGTTAAGTCCCGGTATATAATGTTAAGTCCCGGTATATAATGTTAAGTCCCGGTATATAATGTTAAGTCCCGGTATATAATGTTAAGTCCCGGTATATAATGTTAAGTCCCGGTATATAATGTTAAGTCCCGGTATATAATGTTAAGTCCCGGTATATAATGTTAAGTCCCGGTATATAATGTTAAGTCCCGGTATATAATGTTAAGTCCCGGTATATAATGTTAAGTCCCGGTATATAATGTTAAGTCCCGGTATATAATGTTAAGTCCCGGTATATAATGTTAAGTCCCGGTATATAATGTTAAGTCCCGGTATATAATGTTAAGTCCCGGTATATAATGTTAAGTCCCGGTATATAATGTTAAGTCCCGGTATATAATGTTAAGTCCCGGTATATAATGTTAAGTCCCGGTATATAATGTTAAGTCCCGGTATATAATGTTAAGTCCCGGTATATAATGTTAAGTCCCGGTATATAATGTTAAGTCCCGGTATATAATGTTAAGTCCCGGTATATAATGTTAAGTCCCGGTATATAATGTTAAGTCCCGGTATATAATGTTAAGTCCCGGTATATAATGTTAAGTCCCGGTATATAATGTTAAGTCCCGGTATATAATGTTAAGTCCCGGTATATAATGTTAAGTCCCGGTATATAATGTTAAGTCCCGGTATATAATGTTAAGTCCCGGTATATAATGTTAAGTCCCGGTATATAATGTTAAGTCCCGGTATATAATGTTAAGTCCCGGTATATAATGTTAAGTCCCGGTATATAATGTTAAGTCCCGGTATATAATGTTAAGTCCCGGTATATAATGTTAAGTCCCGGTATATAATGTTAAGTCCCGGTATATAATGTTAAGTCCCGGTATATAATGTTAAGTCCCGGTATATAATGTTAAGTCCCGGTATATAATGTTAAGTCCCGGTATATAATGTTAAGTCCCGGTATATAATGTTAAGTCCCGGTATATAATGTTAAGTCCCGGTATATAATGTTAAGTCCCGGTATATAATGTTAAGTCCCGGTATATAATGTTAAGTCCCGGTATATAATGTTAAGTCCCGGTATATAATGTTAAGTCCCGGTATATAATGTTAAGTCCCGGTATATAATGTTAAGTCCCGGTATATAATGTTAAGTCCCGGTATATAATGTTAAGTCCCGGTATATAATGTTAAGTCCCGGTATATAATGTTAAGTCCCGGTATATAATGTTAAGTCCCGGTATATAATGTTAAGTCCCGGTATATAATGTTAAGTCCCGGTATATAATGTTAAGTCCCGGTATATAATGTTAAGTCCCGGTATATAATGTTAAGTCCCGGTATATAATGTTAAGTCCCGGTATATAATGTTAAGTCCCGGTATATAATGTTAAGTCCCGGTATATAATGTTAAGTCCCGGTATATAATGTTAAGTCCCGGTATATAATGTTAAGTCCCGGTATATAATGTTAAGTCCCGGTATATAATGTTAAGTCCCGGTATATAATGTTAAGTCCCGGTATATAATGTTAAGTCCCGGTATATAATGTTAAGTCCCGGTATATAATGTTAAGTCCCGGTATATAATGTTAAGTCCCGGTATATAATGTTAAGTCCCGGTATATAATGTTAAGTCCCGGTATATAATGTTAAGTCCCGGTATATAATGTTAAGTCCCGGTATATAATGTTAAGTCCCGGTATATAATGTTAAGTCCCGGTATATAATGTTAAGTCCCGGTATATAATGTTAAGTCCCGGTATATAATGTTAAGTCCCGGTATATAATGTTAAGTCCCGGTATATAATGTTAAGTCCCGGTATATAATGTTAAGTCCCGGTATATAATGTTAAGTCCCGGTATATAATGTTAAGTCCCGGTATATAATGTTAAGTCCCGGTATATAATGTTAAGTCCCGGTATATAATGTTAAGTCCCGGTATATAATGTTAAGTCCCGGTATATAATGTTAAGTCCCGGTATATAATGTTAAGTCCCGGTATATAATGTTAAGTCCCGGTATATAATGTTAAGTCCCGGTATATAATGTTAAGTCCCGGTATATAATGTTAAGTCCCGGTATATAATGTTAAGTCCCGGTATATAATGTTAAGTCCCGGTATATAATGTTAAGTCCCGGTATATAATGTTAAGTCCCGGTATATAATGTTAAGTCCCGGTATATAATGTTAAGTCCCGGTATATAATGTTAAGTCCCGGTATATAATGTTAAGTCCCGGTATATAATGTTAAGTCCCGGTATATAATGTTAAGTCCCGGTATATAATGTTAAGTCCCGGTATATAATGTTAAGTCCCGGTATATAATGTTAAGTCCCGGTATATAATGTTAAGTCCCGGTATATAATGTTAAGTCCCGGTATATAATGTTAAGTCCCGGTATATAATGTTAAGTCCCGGTATATAATGTTAAGTCCCGGTATATAATGTTAAGTCCCGGTATATAATGTTAAGTCCCGGTATATAATGTTAAGTCCCGGTATATAATGTTAAGTCCCGGTATATAATGTTAAGTCCCGGTATATAATGTTAAGTCCCGGTATATAATGTTAAGTCCCGGTATATAATGTTAAGTCCCGGTATATAATGTTAAGTCCCGGTATATAATGTTAAGTCCCGGTATATAATGTTAAGTCCCGGTATATAATGTTAAGTCCCGGTATATAATGTTAAGTCCCGGTATATAATGTTAAGTCCCGGTATATAATGTTAAGTCCCGGTATATAATGTTAAGTCCCGGTATATAATGTTAAGTCCCGGTATATAATGTTAAGTCCCGGTATATAATGTTAAGTCCCGGTATATAATGTTAAGTCCCGGTATATAATGTTAAGTCCCGGTATATAATGTTAAGTCCCGGTATATAATGTTAAGTCCCGGTATATAATGTTAAGTCCCGGTATATAATGTTAAGTCCCGGTATATAATGTTAAGTCCCGGTATATAATGTTAAGTCCCGGTATATAATGTTAAGTCCCGGTATATAATGTTAAGTCCCGGTATATAATGTTAAGTCCCGGTATATAATGTTAAGTCCCGGTATATAATGTTAAGTCCCGGTATATAATGTTAAGTCCCGGTATATAATGTTAAGTCCCGGTATATAATGTTAAGTCCCGGTATATAATGTTAAGTCCCGGTATATAATGTTAAGTCCCGGTATATAATGTTAAGTCCCGGTATATAATGTTAAGTCCCGGTATATAATGTTAAGTCCCGGTATATAATGTTAAGTCCCGGTATATAATGTTAAGTCCCGGTATATAATGTTAAGTCCCGGTATATAATGTTAAGTCCCGGTATATAATGTTAAGTCCCGGTATATAATGTTAAGTCCCGGTATATAATGTTAAGTCCCGGTATATAATGTTAAGTCCCGGTATATAATGTTAAGTCCCGGTATATAATGTTAAGTCCCGGTATATAATGTTAAGTCCCGGTATATAATGTTAAGTCCCGGTATATAATGTTAAGTCCCGGTATATAATGTTAAGTCCCGGTATATAATGTTAAGTCCCGGTATATAATGTTAAGTCCCGGTATATAATGTTAAGTCCCGGTATATAATGTTAAGTCCCGGTATATAATGTTAAGTCCCGGTATATAATGTTAAGTCCCGGTATATAATGTTAAGTCCCGGTATATAATGTTAAGTCCCGGTATATAATGTTAAGTCCCGGTATATAATGTTAAGTCCCGGTATATAATGTTAAGTCCCGGTATATAATGTTAAGTCCCGGTATATAATGTTAAGTCCCGGTATATAATGTTAAGTCCCGGTATATAATGTTAAGTCCCGGTATATAATGTTAAGTCCCGGTATATAATGTTAAGTCCCGGTATATAATGTTAAGTCCCGGTAGATAATGTTAAGTCCCGGTATATAATGTTAAGTCCCGGTATATGTTAAGTCCCGGTAGATAATGTTAAGCTTATATATACAGACAGAGGTTTAGAAAACACCTAATCATCATGAGACACAATTACAATTTTAATGCATGATTCCGACCGTTCAGATCTCCACAAATCTTGATATTGAAATGCAGTAGGAGGAGACAAATAATTTTATGAGACAATTACAATTATATTCTATTGCAGTTTTGATACTTTGTATTTGTTGGATTATTACCTAAGAGATACTGGTACTCCGGTCTTCTCCAAAAGAAAGACCCCACTCCCCGAGCTTACATCCTGCCAAACAGATGTGATACATATAAGTTAAAAATATTTAAGTTTATAGGAATAGTCTTCATGTCAATGGCTGACCTTTGTGTTCCGGGTTCAAGATGGCTACCCTGGCTTTTGATTGGATAGATATGCATGGCCGTAATATGAGTGATATTGATCAAATTTGAATATCATCGTTTTCGACAATTCATTTGTGACTGCTGATACAGTTTGGGTAACATCTGTAAGGGTTCCCGTTACAGTAAGACATTTTTATTTTTAGACAGCTAATGATATATGTTAAATAGACTTTTACGAAACTGTCCTTTATTACCGTCACCTGACTTTATGCGAAGCAGTTCTTTTATTTTCGCTATTTTCAAAGCGATGCAGGGGTGTGACTCAGCCTCCGGCGTACAATTCTTGTCAACATTTGTTAACAATAATAATAATAATATACAACATGTATATAGCGCCCTATATAATTTGTAAAAATACTCTACAACATATGGATAATAGTAATGATTAAAATTGTGAAAACAAAAAACGAAGGCTTACAATCACTTTCAAATAAAAGGGTGGTATTTACATGACGTCTTTGCAAAGATTCTAAAATGCAGACGTGAAGAGGTGAGTTTTGATGTTCCTCTCGAACTTGGCCAGGCATTTGACTTTCTAATAGCAGCTGGTAAGCTGTTCCACAACGTAGCCGAAATCCCTCTAAAGCATCTGTTTCTGTAGGTCACAGTACGAGATTTTGGGACACACAACAAATATTCTGACTCCGACCGCAGTGATCGTGACGGCTGATACAGGGTAACAAGCTCCTGTAGGTACTGAGGAGCTGTTCCATTCAGTTCCTTGTATGTGTATACCAGAATTTTGTACTGCAACCTGTATCGTTCAGGTAACCAGTGCAACGAATAAAGCGCAGGTGTGATGTGCTCTCTTTTTCGAGTACGAGTACATGTAACTAGCGTGCTGCAGTGTTCTGGACCCTCTGCAGACGACTAGTTAGTCTGTCAGATATACCACAGAGCAGGGCGTTACCATAATCCAACCGAGAGGTAACAAGTGAATGCACCAAAATCTTGCATGCATCTGCAGTTAGAAACTGCCGAATACAGCCGATGTTCCTGATCTGGTAGTAACAGGATTTAGCAATAGCGTTCATTTGTTGACAGAACTTTCAGTGAAACCATCGACTCCCTCTCGATATGTGACACTGTGTGTAGAGGATGCACAAACTGCCATAATACAAATACAGATCGTATAGATTTTTAGGTATACATTACATGGCAAACACTAATACTGGGACTATTATTGGCGATAAAAAAAACAACTGTACACAACTGTCACAGTGGCGACGCCTCTAGGTATCTCTACTGGTACAGAATAGTACGAGGGCCGATAACAGCTGTCTACTTCTACCACAATTACCGCTGTCCGTATTGTCATAAACATTTTTTTTAAATAAACTATAATTACAATACCTACAATTTTTCAGCGTTTCAGCGTTTTTGTTACTGCCGATATCGGCCATCGTAGAAAACACATCGCTAGATAAAAACAACCTCAATCATATTGACTGGAAAAAAACATAAACTGTAAGACACCATCTGGTTTGAGTCATCTGCTCATACTCGCCAGTCTCCTGTCATAGGTGGTTATACGCTACTTTGTTCTCGCCGTCTGCACTCATATTTCATAGAACACTACAAGATACATGACAGTACACGCCGGTCATAGAAAGCTGGAAATATCTACTCGCTGTTTTTTTCCGTCGTTTGTCATAGGAGAAAATACAATATATTCGTTTGTTGTTTTCGTCTGTCAAAGGAGACAACAATATATCCATTTGTTATTTTCGTCTGTCAAAGGAGAAAACAAGATATCCGTTTGTTGTTTTCGGCTGTCAAGGGAGACAACAATATATCCATTTGTTATTTTCCTCTGTCAAAGGAGAAAACAAGATATCCGTTTGTTGTTTTCGTCTGTCAAGGAAGACAACAATATATCCATTTGTTATTTTCGTCTGTCAAAGGAGAAAACAAGATATCCGTTTGTTGTTTTCGTCTGTCAAGGGAGACAACAATATATCCATTTGTTATTTTCGTCTGTCAAAGGAGAAAACAAGATATCCGTTTGTTGTTTTCGTGTGTCAAGGGAGACAACAATATATCCATTTGTTATTTTTGTCTGTCAAAGGAGAAAACAAGATATCCGTTTGTTGTTTTCGTCTGTCAAGGAAGACAACAATATATCCATTTGTTATTTTCGTCTGTCAAAGGAGAAAACAAGATATCCGTTTGTTGTTTTCGGCTGTCAAGGGAGACAACAATATATCCATTTGTTATTTTTGTCTGTCAAAGGAGAAAACAAGATATCCGTTTGTTGTTTTCGTCTGTCAAGGAAGACAACAATATATCCATTTGTTATTTTCGTCTGTCAAAGGAGAAAACAAGATATCCGTTTGTTGTTTTCGGCTGTCAAGGGAGACAACAATATATCCATTTGTTATTTTCCTCTGTCAAAGGAGAAAACAAGATATCCGTTTGTTGTTTTCGTCTGTCAAGGAAGACAACAATATATCCATTTGTTATTTTCGTCTGTCAAAGGAGAAAACAAGATACCCGTTTGTTATTTTCGTCTGTCAAAGGCGACAACAATATATCCATTTGTTATTTTCATCTGTCAAAGGAGAATACAAGCTATTCGTTTGTTGGTTTTGTCTGTCAAAGGAGAATACAATATATCTGTTTGTTGTTTTCGTTTGTCAAAGGAGAATACAAGATATTCTTTTGTTGGTTTTGTCTGTCAAAGGAGAATACAAGATATTCTTTTGTTGCTTTCCTCTCTCAGAGGAGACTACAGGATACATGTATAACACACTCCAATATTGCTGATGGTCGTTTATCATTGAACATTATAAGATATCAAGGTGGTGGTTCTCGTCTATTAAAAGTGATTGCAAACGATCCGATCGTTCTGTTCTGTGACAGTTAAATTCAATAAAAGTGATTGTTCTCGTCTGATGTTGTCTGTGATTGGACACAACCGGATAAGTGATCGCCATCGTCTACATACAAAAGAGACAATGTATCTGCTGATTCTCATATGCCATCAAAGAATAAAATAAATAAGATAATTCTCCTATTTTATAAGAGACTGCAAGGTATCTTATCGGCTGTGTTTGTCTATTTAGTCGTCTGTCATAAACATCTGACAGTCTGTCTATGTAGAAGATAGGAGGCTACTGAGGATGTAAGCACCAGCGATGACAGTAAGTATAAACTATCTTAGGTAGGAAACACAGACTTATCATTTAACGAATTATTCTACTTAATGTAAATTCTATCTGTCAATAAAAGTAATAGCACTCAACTAACAACTAAATTATGTAATGAATTGTTTCAGTTTTATGTTGTATTGTTTATCATCTATATAACATGGTTGATAAGAGGTATATTCATCTATCGTTTATGCTATGAAAAACATAAACAGTTCAAATTCAAATAATAAGTCGTTTTCTGAAATTAGGCAAATGATTAAGTTATAGTTTTGATTTCATCATACATTTTTTTTTCTGTTTCCTTATAGTGCCTTGAATATAAATGCCATTTGTTATATTTTATTGTATGATGATCCTTACTGTGACTTTTCCGTAAAACATATTTTGTCTGATCCATGGAAAATATAACATGATGTATAGGCTCATATATACCATTCAAAACATTTCTCATATAGAGAGGATAGATTTCCACTTTTTCCAAATGATTTGCTAGACGAGTTTAGATCTCCGAATCAAGGAAAATGAAATTCACTAAAGAATATTCATATATCTAGATGAGAAATATTTCGTTCTAACACAAATAACTTTCTATGGTTAAATAAATGCTGATTTGAAATATCATCAAAAGATTTTCGAGCAGTTAGTTTTTGTGTGAAATTCCTTTTTGGGTTAAATTACACACAAATCGATAGAACTACATAAAACCAATTTCAAAGTTCTTCAAGGTTTAATTAATTCAGGAAAAATTAAATTTTCTGATAATCAGTTGATTGGTTTTACACTGAATTCAACGTTGCCCTTATGACAATTATTTTAGCTATACATATTCGTTCTTTGCAACGTGGCAACATTCACTCTTGATATAAATAACCATTAAGTTGGCTAACTTGAAATAATATAGAAATTTGTTGAATTTAGTATATGCGAAAAGTTTAAAATCACATGATTATTACAAATGTGTAGCATAAAATTTGTAAATGTANTTTTTTTTTTTTTTTTTTTTTTTTTTTCTATAGATAAACGAATACATACAAATACAAACATGACATAAATTGATGTCGTTCCATATTATATTGATTTTAATTTATTACAAAAAAAATTGAATTTATGAATTTATTCGATGATCTCTGACGTGCATGCGTACATGCAATAGACAAAGATAAACGAGATGAAACTCCGGAGATTTATTTTTAGAGTTGTGCTAGGTGCCTGCGGCATTGTGTTTCAGTGTGATAGCACTACAAAGTCGGCATCAGTTCAAGACTTCTACAGGACGGCAAACACACTCGCATACTCTGCCTCCTACACACATACATGCAAGCATGCATACACAACACACATGGAGGCACGTCATTAAATGATCTTAGCTATGAATAGGACGTGAAAGAAAATAAACCGAAACCGCACATATCACATGTCATTATGGTCATTGATAAATTATCACGTGACCTGTTACTAGTATAGCTCAATGTTGCTAAGACTGATGATCGATCATAGAATATGACCTATCATCTCTTTTGTTCAATGACATGCCGAAAACGCTTTTTATTTACTTGATAAATACGATCTTTTTGTTTATTAGGACGCCTTCCAAATCTGTTACGAGTCCGAAAGCTGCTCTTGCTGTCTCGGGCTGGTGAATAACCGTTAATCGTCTCTTATTCGTTAACTTACCACATTATTTAAATGGTAATTTAATCTTGAAATCCCTACTAAGGAAAGCTCGTGTTTCATATTATCCTTACCTGACACGCGTTATATGTTTATGTCTAGATCTCCATGGTGAAATGCAACTGGCTTAAGGTCATAGCAATCGGAGGAACACTTGTCTACTGTATTATACTGATTCTCTTGCACTCCAGTATAGGTACGTCATTAATTTGAACAGTATTTTATTGTGGCCTTAAACTTGTTTATGTAATCTGTTTTTTTCTTGGTCCATTGACAAATTCACATTCATTCTGTTAAGTTATCCTGCCAATCGGACAATAATGTAAATGTTATTGTCGTGAAATTAAAATGTCACCATTCACAACGTTTTCAAAATTTTTAATAACACTTTATAGATCTCAATCAACCATTGGTGTATCATTATTTTCTTTACATTTATCCATTCGTTCTTTTCGGCTATTTCTCTCCAACTATCTGTCTTAATATTAATAAACTATTATCATTCATACAGTACGACCACACAAGAAAGACATTGATCACGTGGCAGTACCACGTGCCCGTCAGCTGATTGTTTTGTCACACCCCAGGAGTGGGTCATCACTGACCGGTGATATCCTGCAGCACGCTGTCCAGTCGTTCTACGTATTTGAGCCACTACACGCATTAGAGAATATGTTGTCCAAGAATGTTACGTCAGTGAAACTTGTTAACGGGAACACTGTGTGAGTTTGTGTATGTATATATAACGGGGGCACTGTGTGAGTTTGTGTATGTATATATGACGGGGACACTGTGTGAGTTTGTGTATTTGTATATGACGGGGACACTGTGTGAGTTTGTGTATTTGTATATGACGGGGTCACTGTGTGAGTTTGTGTATGTATATATAACAGGGACACTGTGTGAGTTTGTGTATTTATATATATAACGGGGACACTGTGTGAGTGTGTGTATTTATATATAACGGGGACACTGTGTGAGTTTGTGTATTTGTATATGACGGGGACACTGTGTGAGTTTGTGTATGTATATATGACGGGGACACTATGTGAGTTTGTGTATGTATATATAACGGGGACACTGTGTGAGTTTGTGTATTTATATATAACGGGGACACTGTGTGAGTTTGTGTATTTATATATAACGGGGACACTGTGTGAGTTTGTGTATTTATATATAACGGGGACACTGTGTGAGTTTGTGTATTTATATATAACGGGGACACTGTGTGAGTTTGTGTATTTATATATAACGGGGACACTGTGTGAGTTTGTGTATTTATATATAACGGGGACACTGTGTGAGTTTGTGTATTTATATATAACGGGGACACTGTGTGAGTTTGTGTATTTATATATAACGGGGACACTGTGTGAGTTTGTGTATTTATATATAACGGGGACACTGTGTGAGTTTGTGTATTTATATATAACGGGGACACTGTGTGAGTTTGTGTATATATATATAACGGGGACACTGTGTGAGTTTGTGTATTTATATATAACGGGGACACTGTGTGAGTTTGTGTATTTATATATAACGGGGACACTGTGTGAGTTTGTGTATTTATATATAACGGGGACACTGTGTGAGTTTGTGTATTTATATATAACGGGGACACTGTGTGAGTTTGTGTATTTATATATAACGGGGACACTGTGTGAGTTTGTGTATTTATATATAACGGGGACACTGTGTGAGTTTGTGTATTTATATATAACGGGGACACTGTGTGAGTTTGTGTATTTATATATAACGGGGACACTGTGTGAGTTTGTGTATTTATATATAACGGGGACACTGTGTGAGTTTGTGTATTTATATATAACGGGGACACTGTGTGAGTTTGTGTATTTATATATAACGGGGACACTGTGTGAGTTTGTGTATTTATATATAACGGGGACACTGTGTGAGTTTGTGTATTTATATATAACGGGGACACTGTGTGAGTTTGTGTATTTATATATAACGGGGACACTGTGTGAGTTTGTGTATTTATATATAACGGGGACACTGTGTGAGTTTGTGTATTTATATATAACGGGGACACTGTGTGAGTTTGTGTATTTATATATAACGGGGACACTGTGTGAGTTTGTGTATTTATATATAACGGGGACACTGTGTGAGTTTGTGTATTTATATATAACGGGGACACTGTGTGAGTTTGTGTATTTATATATAACGGGGACACTGTGTGAGTTTGTGTATTTATATATAACGGGGACACTGTGTGAGTTTGTGTATTTATATATAACGGGGACACTGTGTGAGTTTGTGTATTTATATATAACGGGGACACTGTGTGAGTTTGTGTATTTATATATAACGGGGACACTGTGTGAGTTTGTGTATTTATATATAACGGGGACACTGTGTGAGTTTGTGTATTTATATATAACGGGGACACTGTGTGAGTTTGTGTATTTATATATAACGGGGACACTGTGTGAGTTTGTGTATTTATATATAACGGGGACACTGTGTGAGTTTGTGTATTTATATATAACGGGGACACTGTGTGAGTTTGTGTATTTATATATAACGGGGACACTGTGTGAGTTTGTGTATTTATATATAACGGGGACACTGTGTGAGTTTGTGTATTTATATATAACGGGGACACTGTGTGAGTTTGTGTATTTATATATAACGGGGACACTGTGTGAGTTTGTGTATTTATATATAACGGGGACACTGTGTGAGTTTGTGTATTTATATATAACGGGGACACTGTGTGAGTTTGTGTATTTATATATAACGGGGACACTGTGTGAGTTTGTGTATTTATATATAACGGGGACACTGTGTGAGTTTGTGTATTTATATATAACGGGGACACTGTGTGAGTTTGTGTATTTATATATAACGGGGACACTGTGTGAGTTTGTGTATTTATATATAACGGGGACACTGTGTGAGTTTGTGTATTTATATATAACGGGGACACTGTGTGAGTTTGTGTATTTATATATAACGGGGACACTGTGTGAGTTTGTGTATTTATATATAACGGGGACACTGTGTGAGTTTGTGTATTTATATATAACGGGGACACTGTGTGAGTTTGTGTATTTATATATAACGGGGACACTGTGTGAGTTTGTGTATTTATATATAACGGGGACACTGTGTGAGTTTGTGTATTTATATATAACGGGGACACTGTGTGAGTTTGTGTATTTATATATAACGGGGACACTGTGTGAGTTTGTGTATTTATATATAACGGGGACACTGTGTGAGTTTGTGTATTTATATATAACGGGGACACTGTGTGAGTTTGTGTATTTATATATAACGGGGACACTGTGTGAGTTTGTGTATTTATATATAACGGGGACACTGTGTGAGTTTGTGTATTTATATATAACGGGGACACTGTGTGAGTTTGTGTATTTATATATAACGGGGACACTGTGTGAGTTTGTGTATTTATATATAACGGGGACACTGTGTGAGTTTGTGTATTTATATATAACGGGGACACTGTGTGAGTTTGTGTATTTATATATAACGGGGACACTGTGTGAGTTTGTGTATTTATATATAACGGGGACACTGTGTGAGTTTGTGTATTTATATATAACGGGGACACTGTGTGAGTTTGTGTATTTATATATAACGGGGACACTGTGTGAGTTTGTGTATTTATATATAACGGGGACACTGTGTGAGTTTGTGTATATATATATAACGGGGACACTGTGTGAGTTTGTGTATATATATAACGGGGACACTGTGTGAGTTTGTGTATTTATATATAACGGGGACACTGTGTGAGTTTGTATATATATATATAACGTGGACACTGTGTGAGTTTGTGTATTTATATATATAACGGAGACAGTGTGTGAGTTTGTGTATATATATATAACGGGGACTCTGTGTGAGTTTGTGTATCTATATATAACGGGGACACTGTGTGAGTTTGTGTATTTATATATACAGTATATATATCATTTTGTTTGTTACAATGCTCCGGCATTAATGCTGTTATATAAAATCACTACAGGGTAACTTGTTTATTTCGCAACCCTGCAGATATAGGGAAAATTAAAACGTAATTGGCTTACTCCTTCTCATCCCATGATTGTGAGAGGCGACTATTGTGAACCCTCTACGTAATTTGTTGTCTGTTCGTGGGGTAAACATAGGCGACCAAACTTAATACGTCCCCCTCCCCCTTTTGTTTTGCTCTTTTCCCCCTATTGGTTTTAATAATGTGTCAATAACTTTGTTTTTGCCTTTGTATCATTCAAGACACACATTTAAACATTTTGATTGGCTAATACAAGTTAGATAAACATGAAAACAACGCTCACTCGTTGTAAAACCTATTTCCTAAATACGTCATAACGAATGTCAATATTCGTTAGAACATTTATGATTTAACTTTCAGTATCTTTTTGTGGTTCTGCTATATTTGTTTGTGTAAATATATAATGTTTTTTTTCTTAATGAGTTGATATCTATTGACGCTTTGGTATTGTTTATGTTGTTTTTTGACGCTGCCGTATTTTCTACCTTTCGTGTTGACGCTGTAGTATTTTTATCTTGTACGTTGAGGCTGTAGTATTTTAATTCTGTATGTTGACGAGGTGGTAGTTTTATCTTTTATGTTGACGCTGTAGTATTTTCTACATTTTGTGTTGGCGCTGTAGTATTTTTACGTTTTCTTTTGACGCTGTATTTTTACCTTACCTAATAACGCTGTGGTATTTTTACCATGTGTATTGACACTTAGAGTAAATCCTAAATTGGCTGCTGATGCTCTAGTTTTTTTACATTTTGTGCTGACGCTGCGGATTATTTTTTCTTTGTGTGGTGACACTATGTTGCGTCTTTTCTATATTGCTTGACAGTAATCCTTAAATATGACAAGAACGATTACAATAATATCATCATCGATCTACACATGTATAAAGTAGAGTGTATTCTTGTTTATCGAACTGAACATAAACAGATGTTGACTGGTAATTATTATATGAAATATGATAACATGATCACAATGCCTATTGTTATGCTCTTAATGTCAGTCTGTACGTGGATTCTGTATATATTATCAATAACAAACGTGTATGATCGTATGACAAGTACCCCAGACTATCAACTCTTTGTTTAGTAAATAAAATGTTCTTTGAAGAATATGTCAATATTGCAGATTTTTTTTTTTTCTGCAAACTCAATAAAATGTCGAATTTTATTATGATAATCGCGTATTGGCAATTAAAAATGATATCTTATTTCGTGTTTGAATGACACTTACAAGTATTTGGTATACGATAATGTTGCCCATTTACCTGAGCATGAGTGCCTAAGTCTAGTTCAGGGGCGGGTCCAGATGAGGGCGTATTCATTAATTAAACACATAAACACCCTGACACTTTAACTATAAAATATACATGCTCCAAGTCAGGAACCGTTACATTAGTGCATTTCACAATTATTTTATGTTTTTTAGCAAAAAAAAAAGGTCCAAAGATTTGATTCTACGCCCCTCTTTCAAATATCCTAGACACGCCCCTGTAGTTGTTTATATTCCACACACTCGATATTTAGATACTAAACGCAGGTGTTTTCCCATTAAGCTTTCAACACATTTATAGTTCTTCCAACCCAAGTGCAGTGCTGTACAATACATGTGTACCGGGAAACCGTCGCCAAGTCACATTTTCGCCATTCACAGTTAAAAAGTCAAATTGCGGTGGGGATTTCCCGGTATGAAGCACTTAGAAGTTATCTCCCCCTCCCCTCCTAAGATCCCCCTTTAAAGGTAGTGTAGACTTATTAAGAAAAAGTTTTTTTCCTTTCTTTTAAATGTCAACAGAGCGATTTCGCACGCCAGCTTTATTGCAAGGTCTATGGATATCCTTGAAGCCTACATGACGTGTGACTTCCGGTCACTAGACCACGTGACACTCACTGACGGATTACAGCTGATGAGCCACAAGTACATACCCTTTTTAACTTGTGTTGAGGACAAAACCAACAACACGGTATACATGAACAATGCTGTATCCTTGTGTCTGAGACTATTGGAGAGGGCGTGTCAGGACTCGAGGTTTATTGTGATAAAAACAGTAAGAGTAGCCATGGTAGACCTGCTCAGTCTAATAACTAAATACCCCTCCTTAGGTATACTGCATCTGATACGGGACCCCAGAGCAGTGCTGTACTCAAAAAGTAAGTACATAATTACCTATGTTTTTTATGTTGACGTATGACATATGTAATTTTAGAACGCATAAAGTAATACATTATTTATTTATAGGCATTTTTGACGATCTAAAATATAGGTATCAAACTTTCTTTCTGAAAAATATTGAAGTCAAAATTACAACATGTTTATCTTCCTAATGGATTTAAACTTTCGATAAGAGTGTTCTTTATCTTATTTGAGCATCCGTTTGAAAGGACTATGGCTTTATCATACATTCATGCCGTAATACATTATATAATATATTGACAATATTTTATTAAATAGCAAAATGCTTAATCCATACTCATCCCCAGGTTTCAGGAGGAAATATAGAATGTGTAATTTTTTTTTTATAAAATGCTCCTAGAACCTATTACCTTTGGTTTGAATCGTTGATTTCATTTCAAACATTTTTATCAGTGTTTAGTTTTTAGAGTCTATTTAGTGATAAACCTACATAAATTACATGTGTTGATGTCTTACATAAAGAACTACATATGCTACAAACATACATTGATCCCATTGGTCACCTGGCTCACACTAAACATAGTTGATTATTGACATGTAGTGTGACATTAGACGACCTAACAACCTACTCGGAATAAACGTTTAAAACATACGTTCGTATTGATGTTATTGTCGGAAGAGAGTATTTAATTAGGTAAAAAAATAAGTAAAGCTTATAGAATAGGTAAAAATAATGTGGAGTCAATCTGCCAAGGTGAATAAATGTACGGAGTAAATGCAAAACAACAGGTGGTGTAAATTGTGTACGCTGTGTTTAATTCCTGAAATGTTTTTTTGTCAAGTTACGGAAATTGCTCTGAGTTTTGCGCCCTTGTTACAGCTAAGATGTAGTAGAATGGAGAAAAGAAAAAGATATATATTTTTAATGTTGCAAAAGGGGTTAGAGGATCTATTGTTAGTTTTCATGGCTAGGACTTAACCCTGGATTCTGAAGGAGAACCTATATCAGTAGCCTTGGGGATGCAGCAGATCTATTCTCTTCCTTGAACCTGCTAGTAACATTTTTGCTTTAAGAAACATGCATCTTTTGACAAAATGAAAGATAGACAGATAGATACTTAGATAAATAAATCAATATCAAACAAGAATATATATATATAAAAAGGATATCATAAACGTAAAATATTGTTAACATCACACACTTGTTCCTATAAAAAAGGGGAAACATTTTGCCAAAATCAATACTATTGTATATTATTATATATGTGTTTGCTTTTATTTACCAGGCAAGTTCGGTGTTGATCTACAGAGAAACACACATTTAAAAGCGCGTTCCGAGTGTAAATCCCTTATGCGCGACATGGATACAGCTTTGAGACTAAGAGTTATCTTCCCTTCCAGAGTGAACTCCTTATACTATGAGACCTTGGTCACGAGACCATTAGAAACGTCGGAAGCATTATACAATGGATATAGGTTAACTTACACGGACCAGATACGGTACCATATTGACAGGATCACACGGGCTGGCGGGAAAACTCAGTGCTCCAGGTTTAATGGATTGTGTCTGGAAAGCACCAATTCCTCTCAAAATGTAAATACCTGGAAAAGACAGCTCAGCAGAAAGATTATAAATATTATAGATGTAAATTGTAAGTCTTTGTATAATAGAACAAACTATTTCTATAGTCGTATGACATTGAAGAGAAACTGATTCCTCTATAATGGCTTGGATTGAGGGTGTGTTATTTCCGTTCTCAGGGCAAAAAGACTTATAGAAGAGCTTTTTTAATATTTAATGTAAAAACATTGTGTTTTAATATTATCCATGCAATTACATTGTGTTTTGATTTTAAACATGTAAATCTATTGTGTTTTGATATTAAACATGTAATATTAGTAATACTATTGTGTTTTGATATCAACAATCACATAACATTGTTGTGTGAATCCATATCATATTCTGAAATTTTACAAAATGTTTATTTCTTGGTAACTTATCCTATAGATGACCAATGTGTTTATAAACAGGGACTTTTGGACCTGTATCCCTTGGATTTCATGTAGGATTGGTTGTCAATAAATATACATGATTTATTTAATTGTTAATATCTAAAACATAAACAGAAAATGATTAAATAAAAGTTGTAAAATGTTCATTTCAGAAGCTAAATTGGAGTTATCTCCCCTGCACTGTTTAATTGGATTGTTATGACCGAGTATATGTAATATTTGTAAATAAGTTTGGAAAGGACTTAAGGTGGCTCAACACACCACGAAAAAATGGATAAAAAACATTGAAATCTCACTTCTGTGTTTCCTATGATTACCCAATAACTTCCTAGACCTTAGTATAGCATCCGGCAACCTCATCATTGTTTTCCACAAAAAACATGGAAAATGCCAATTTTTAAAAATAAAATGTTCTCAACTTTTTTGAGGCTGCATAATTATGCATGTTCACGTAACAAATAAGGACAAGTAAAATATGTTTAAAAATTTTATTTTGATCTATTTCTTTTTTCAACAAAATAACAAAAAAAAATCAAAAACTGGAATATCTCCCAATCTGACGGTTAAATATGTATAATTTTGTCTGTAAAATATTCTAGAAATATCATACTATTAATGAACACTGTTAAATTGAATGATAAATGAATAGTGAATTAGATATTTTCAAAATTGAAAAATTATGACATTGAAATTTCCTTTTCAGAGTTATCTTTCTTGATTAAACAGGAACTTTTTTTCATAGGGCATTTGTAGCCAGTGCACTTTCCAAAACATTTTTTTTTCTTTCCAAATGAAATAAACAATGATTTATTACAAATAACTATAATGTTGCAAAATAGATAAACAATATTGATGATATACGCAACAGTACAATAAATATGATACAAATAATCAGATGTTTTGGCACAAACACAGCAGAAACTATAAATATTCAAAAAGCAAAAATTCAAAACATATGACCAACAAGCATGGAGTTGGAGTCAAATGTGTACTTGATTATGCTTTGTTGGTATATTTTTTTGTGCATACAATGAAAAGTTAATATATTGTGAAAAATTGAGGAAAACATAATATTTTATGTAAACATGTTTTATAGAATTTACCTATAAATATAATTTATGGAGAAAAATGATCAATAATTTTGTTCATGATAGCCTTGTTTTTTGTCACTCTTACAACATTAAATATTTTTTTTTCTTTTAAAACATTTTCAAGACTTTCTGATCCTCCCCTTTTCAAAAGCAAGTTTCAAGTGGTTATAAGAGAGTCCTGACTGTGCAATTTTTGTAACCATATACTGTGACATTATATCTAAAAGAGGCTGTAGTGAAGATAAACAATAACTTGATGTATTGTTAAAATCAATGTAAGACATTGTAAAATGTATTGTAAAGCTGTGATTTAATAAAATTGTACTTGAAACATTGTGATGTAAAACCAATTTCTGTAGACTTTTTACATCTTCTAATGCAGAATGTGCAGCATACTCAATTCCCAGTGTTCAATTCAGATTGTGTTTGCTTGATGCACAGGGTCACGTTACAATCACACATATGCTATACCACGGACTTAGATAACATCTAATTCCGTGGCTATACTGATATGGGTCACAACACACATAAACATTGTTGTGACCCATATCAATATAGCATGTGCGATTGTAACGTGACCCTGTGGTTGATGTGCATGAACGGAAACATAGCAATGTTTAAAATATGAAATGGACCGGTATTTTGGTTATTGTCTCGATAACTGGCATGCTAAACAAACTAACATTTACTGTATGCATGGTCATGGTGCACATAGTTATTGTCCAGTTCACTGACATTGTTTCTTGAAGTGAATTTGCTGTGGTTATCTCTGTCCATTTCTAGAGCTATTGTCGACGTTAGCGACATAACACAATCAGTGTTTCTTCGGTCCTTCGAAAACATTGGCGAAAACGACTTTAATGTAAAGCGTTCAAGTGATTGAGTATGTTTTTGTATTTTTCAAAGCTGGAGAGTTACTTTTTACGGTGTATGGGCACATTTCGCTCGGAAATATTCAGTCCGCTGTACTTTTTTCGGAAGTACGTCATGAAAATGGCCGCTGATGACGATGTGTCGAGTAACCTTAAATAGGCCTAGCCTGATGTCCAATCCAATTGACATATATAAAGTCAATACAATCTGTTGCAATGAAATAACATTGTTGCAATATTCACCGTCGTTGGATATAAAAAGTATGGGACTGTAAGGTATACGACATTGTATTTCAAAAGTTTTATTTTTAAACTAACGATTCAATAACACTTACATTGTATTTCAGTATTTACTATGTTTTAACACGTTGTTTCAGTATTTACAATATTATATTTATATTTGCGCTGCAATTCACTTTATGAAGATTACCAGCAGAAAAGAGTTCCATTTGAGTATGAAAGCAAAATCTCTCGTGACGTGACAGGTGGTTTACGCATGACGTCATAGATTAACATTGTTCAGTGACACTCTTGTCGCTTCGCTTCGGATAACATGGATAATGCTCCTGCACCAAACACCCAAATGACTACGGTTAATTTTTGGCGCCAATGTTATTTAAACAGGGCTGTTCCTCCAATGTCGTTTAAAGGACGAAGCAAACACAAAACGCAGTAAATAAATCAATTATTTAAAAACAAATAGGTGAAATAAAACAATTGTTCTGTGGTAAAAATGTAAATATACGGATTAAACGGCGTTTATTTTAAAATTTCCATGCCGGTATGAATGCAAATCGGTTACATCCATATTAAACATGAACCCTAGCGGGGTTCAAGCAATATGGATGTAACCGACATTGTTATCACTATAAATATTCGTTGAAATTCTTTATATAAATTTGAAAAATATTTTGATATGTTATTATGTTATGTTGATATTGAACCTTTACCTTGCTAGATCAGGAGGACTTTAGGAAATCAAAACTGATATAATACCTGGTGGTTTTGGGTCGCTCACTTTTTAAATAAGAGTTACCTCTCTTCGACCATTTTACATTTAGGATCCCTGTATGTACCACTGCCGTATATTTTCTATGTGTATAACCTCCCCTTACCTTCCGTTTGGATACATCTGTTAAATAATTTGGCCAACACATCCGATAACTAGGTAGCTCAGTCGGTTCTGTTTGAACTTAGGTGTTGATGCTTAAATTTAAAAAAAAAAATTGTCACATTTTTTATTTAGTTTGAACGACAAAACAAATATTGCATCTAACATCAGAAAATAAACAGTACGTAGTAACTTTGTGGTCGCCATTAATACAAACTTGGTTTCGTTGGAATTAACGGCTTTAAGTTCGATTGCATTTTAAAGCATTTTGTATTTTATTTATTTCGTTATAATTTAATCTTGCTTGTAACATGCATATTCATTGGCTTACAAATGTATGTTATCAGCCCATAACGTTTGTAATGTTGCTTTTGATTGGCTGATACAGCGGCGTAATAAAGAGTCCATCAGTAAAAGTGGATTTCCACTGGGATTGTGTATAGTAGATTAAATTATAAGGATTAACTTGAATATATTTTTCATGTTATGGGCCTATAACACACAAAAAACGATGTGTACTCTCATCATAAACAGCTTCGCGATTTATTTAGAGTACACTCCGTTTTTTGTGTGTTATATCTCCATAACATAACAAATATATTCAAGTTAATCCTGAAATATAGCGAGTATTTCTTGTATCCTACCGTCAAAGTGTTTGATAAGTATATTGTACGTTAATCGGTGGTATGTGATATGTATCCACAGTTTGTAAACGTATTGAAGAAAAGCCGTTTATCACGACGGGTACATACATGTAACAGATGATTGTGTTGAAGGTTGTTGCCATGCAAAGTTGTATAGAAATTATTTACAATTAGCCTTAACAATTAACATTAACGTTTGACATGGACATTTATATACAATAATGATAACAGATGAACAAAACAGTAGAAACAACATTGAAAGTATAGCCCGATGATAGTTATGAGATATGTTGATAACAGTCAGGGAATGGTAGGACTCCAGTGGTGTGTCCTCGATACTTAACGAGTTACTCTCACTCACGCTCTCTGCATTAGTGGAATACGTCAAAGCAGGACTGAAGGCATGTGGTAGCAATTTGATAAGTCTCAGGTACATGTAAATAAACCTGACCGAGCGCTAGGCTCATACATGTACTTTAAAGATTATAGAGGAGCGTCCTCCTACTTCAAAGACAGTCCAGTGTACCGTTACGCGACCGCAAACTTCTTTTGATGAATATCAACGGTTCAAACTAGTCTTCTTGTCTCATCCTCAAGGTGGCACACACTGGGCCTTCTATTTTGTCATGACACTTTTCAGGGGTACATAGAGCGTAAGTGAGCGTAAGTGAGCGTAACCCCTAGAGTATTGAGGATGGAAGTGATGTAAAGAAATGGTAAAATAAGAAGACAGTATTTATTGCAATAGTTTGTTCTTGATTAAAACGTTCTCTACGGCAATGCATACTTATTTTTTTCAAATATCATTTAATACATGATCGTTAAAATGAATGTATTATGTTGTGTGTTTTATAGTAAACGCAGAATCTGATATAAACTGACGTTTACTTTAAATATATCTATTCAATGAAAAGGGAAGATTGGCTTCAGTATTAAAACAAGATAAACAATAAATTGTTCGTGAGTAAGCTACGTGTCAGTCTGAGTATAGCATGGAGTAATTAAATCTTATTAACGACTTCCTGCATTCAGATATTGCTGGGATTTGGCAGCATTTCTAGAGGTAAAGTAAGTCTTTAGATAATATATCTTCGTACATGTTAAGATATTTTTTTAAGTCGGATCTTCTTTTATTGTCTTTGCGATCTTCAATAGTCACAATGACTAATGTAGATATGTAGGTGACCTGCTGTGGAATTTTATTGTTTTCGGTAAGGTTCTTGTATTTGTAGTAATTGTTCCCATTGGATGTCATGAAATGAGAGTAAAATAGTAACTAGTTAAACACTCCTGTAACAATTCTGACTATTTCTAATTAATTTCTAATTTCACAGCTTTCATTGGTATTTAAGGATTCTGTCGCAGATCATGGCATCATATTTAAGTTTGTGTGAGAAGTGCAAAAATCTATACCAGTGGCAACATTTAGTGTTGTACATAGGTATGCTCCTGGGATAGGATAAGTATCCAACTCAAATCATTATCAGCTTTCATATGAAGGATGTATTTATATTGTAAATGCGTTTTGATGTCTTTTATGTTTATATTCCGTCTTTGTGTATTGCAGTGTTATCTTCTCTTGTGAGCAGGTATTGATTGTTACGTATTGGTTTGTGTGAAAAAAATACGTCGTTTTCTCAAACATTGATGACGTTACTCACGCAAACAAATGACGTAACAATCAATACCTGCTCACAAGAGCAGATAACTGTGCAAATCGTAAGACACATCTATGTGATTAGAATTGTTGGTAAGAGATACAGTATGGCAAAGATTAACTACGATATATCATACAGCTGTTCCTTCTAGGGCTCCTCGGTGGTGTAAGGGGCCAAGGTTGAAATCTAAATAGATATAATCTACTATTAATACAGAAGGGAAGGTGTGTTTACACGCAGGACTTGTCTTCAGAATATGTACTGTAGCACGTGATATTACATAAACCAGCCTTTCCTCAGTACCAGGGTTGACATTAAAAGATTTCGTTAAGCACGATTGCATGCTAAAATATTCTGCGAGTGTTATCTTGTTTGTATTGAAAAAAATTAGAACATAATGATTGAATAATATATGTATAGTATTACTTAAAACATAATATACAAGATATCTTCAAAATTCCGACTGTGTCGAATGCAGAACGATTGTTTTAGTGACAAAAAGTAACATGAGTCACATAGGAATATCTTTCTTTGGAGAAATTCACCATCTTATCCTGATGCCTGCTCATGAAATCCTTCACGGCGGTTATTTCTAAAACAATTCATCATGAACATGCTTAGTCTGTTTATTTATTTCCTCAGTTAAAATGTGCACACGACCTGTGAATGGATGTGACATATAATTGACGTTTTGCGGCTAATTCGGTTATCATGTTCCAAACGGTTTTACTGCTACAGTAATAGATAAAAACAAAGAACAACCAACAGGTAAAATTCGAGTGCTCTTTTATTGTGTCTCCGTATACTTATATACAGTTTTATAATATATATTTGATATATCTGTTATATTCTATGTATATTGTCTATCATTATATAAACATTAGATACTGGCGAACCAGATGACTACATCGGTATGACAATACGTATAGATGGCCAGACACTAGTTAGTAGGCTCTGACCAACATATCACATCATCTGTGTCCTTAACACAGGGCAGGTAACACGAATGCATATATACATCACTTATACAATATATGATATACGTTGTCATGGTAACATAATATTAACTATAATAACAGAATTTCCTATTAAACCAGACAATAAGTAATCCTACGTTATAATTTATTCGTACTAAGTACTTAGTCTCCGTATGATGATCTGGAAAGTTGCTTGCTTTGTTTTAATATTCGATGCATCCACATAACTTGCAAATACCTCAGTTAACAATAAATATGTTCCTTTTCAACATGATAAATGAAGGTCTCAGCATCGATCATTGCCTTATTCCTATTTTTATATATTCAGATATAATGTATGTATTTGGCTATTATCTGGCACTTCTCACTTCATCATTTTGGCTTATTATATCGCTGACATGTTAATGCACAAAGCAGGTTGTCGCACTACATTTGATATTCCCTGTGTGTTACTATCAGTACAACGGGTTCTAGCAATGCTTTGGATAGTTAACATTATAAGCATGAAGCTTGATGATAAGATGAATGAATATAAATTATGCTATTTGAAATTAAGACCAGACTATACCTTGATTGATGTTGAAATGAAATGGTCTGAGTATTGTTCTGTATCAGATTTGATCAAAGCTTTTATTTAGAACATTAACAGAGTCGATATCACAAGAATCACCACGGGAAGACTACCTCCAAATACCGATTACAAGTGACTGGCGTAACGTTTAGTTCGTCTCTAAACACATATGCAGTGAAAAGGAACTCGTTAACCTCCTCATCACTAATGAATTAATGTTAGCATATGGATGTCACTCCTCTTGAGATACACTAGATTTCTCACTTATAGTGGGTCCTCGATTTTGGCAATCGATAACGAATCTCTAACATAGTTCCATAAGTCTTAAAGAATTTTAACCTGAATGTTAAATTGTCCCGGCCATAAATTTAATTATGATGTCGGGTACTCGTTTTTACGCAGATAGAAAAACACACTTTTACAAAGACAAGTTTGTTACATGCGTTATCATAAAAAAATTAAGAATCCAAAAGCAAATTGAGTGTTTAGACTGTAAATAAAGAAAAAAGGTTTCATTCCATGAGTCCAATTGTTCAAGGATGACTAGCTAAACGACATCTTGACATGAAACTTCATTCTGGTAAAGGTAAGCAATAGATTCAAATCTACAATAATTATTATATTTTTGAGAATTCAAAATGTTCAACTGAAGACAGAAATGCACAAGATATTATATAGTTTATGATATATGTGTTCAAAAGTCTATATGAATGACTTGTTAAACTAAACAGGCCATCATGGATAACTTTACCCAATAAGCGCAAATCCTATTACTTCTAGTGCTTAATGCAGGCTACGCATGTCAATTTTGTATGATACTTAACAGGTATTTATTACTCATCACTACGTTTCAATTAATCAAGATTTGTTTAATCATAATAATAATTTACGTATCAATATTAACAATTCTGTAGTATTTAATACACCAATATAACGATAACAGGTAGATATAATAGAAGAAGGGTAAGAAAACAACCTTAAAGCTTTAACATTTGTTTGTTGTCACTATGACGTAACAAAGTGATAAATTAAAAAGAAGTGGTTTGGGAAATACGAACTTCTTTAAATCCATTGCCTGTTGTCATTATGACGTAACAAAGTGATAAAATAAAAAAGAAGTGGTTTGGGAAATACAAACTTCTATAAATTCATTGTTTGTTGCTTCCATTGTGTAGGGTTCCTTTTTTTTCTAAAATTGATATACGTAATAAATCTTTTTTTAAATGAAACATTTTTTTTTTTAAAGTTCTGAAGATTTCAAATCAAAGAACATGAATGACTTCGGTTTAAAAAATCTCAATTATATCATAGATTGACACCTTGTGTGTCGAGAAAAAAGTGACGAGCTTTTCCACCTTATTAATTTAAAACTTTGAATCTCAAAAATCTTAATTTGGATTAACGTTTAAGTTTTGAAATTTGTTGAAAAAGAAAACCCGAAAATATAATGTATATCATATTTATATTGGATTTTGAAATTTATCAAGACGAGAAAAAATAACAGGCCAAAATGTACATGTTTAGGAAAGATTTCAAACGGGTTTATTACTTTCACGTATTATACAGTTAATTCATTGTGTCTTGTAGTGCCATTGTTTCAGACATCACACTTACCGATATAATGATATCAATAAATAGTAACAACCCCATGTATAACATTAAACCAGTATAAGCCAAAGAAACTGTCCAGCAAATTCTTGCCCACCCTAAAGTCAGTTAAAGGAAATTCAGTTTGTATTACATTCCCTCACGTATACTTATTGGCCCACTTATTCCAGGACAAAAACAGGTGAAAATAAATGGGAATGAAAATGTCCTGATAGAGTATATGTTGTATGTATCATTTTTACAACTCCTGGCTACAACTCCTGGCTACAACTCCTGGCTACAACTCCTGGCCTGGCTACAACTCCTGGCTACAACTCCTGGCCTGGCTACAACTCCTGGCTACAACTCCTGGCCTGGCTACAACTCCTGGCTACAACTCCTGGCCTGGCTACAACTCCTGGCTACAACTCCTGGCCTGGCTACAACTCCTGGCTACAACTCCTGGCCTGGCTACAACTCCTGGCTACAACTCCTGGCCTGGCTACAACTCCTGGCTACAACTCCTGGCCTGGCTACAACTCCTGGCTACAACTCCTGGCCTGGCTACAACTCCTGGCTACAACTCCTGGCCTGGCTACAACTCCTGGCTACAACTCCTGGCCTGGCTACAACTCCTGGCTACAACTCCTGGCCTGGCTACAACTCCTGGCTACAACTCCTGGCTACAACTATGCTACTCTTTCTCTCTTTGTCACGTGACTAAAAGTTAATACTCCTAAAGTTTCTTTAAAATAACGATGTACATACCGAACAAAAAATGACCTATTAGAGCGTCGAACACAAAATGCTGCTAGTCTATATATAGTCCGCATATAACTTTACACAAAATTACATATATTTAATTCAAGGCGGATTTTCTTTTGGCGAATACATTATATTGTTATGATTTCAATATAAACTGAAATATATATCAGTGATATATATACATAATGATGTGACAGTTAGCTGTGTATTGTCTTGTAAAGTGTTTCAAGGATAGTATGGTTATTTACGTACTGATATGAACATGGTGGAACAAACTCAATGTAAATGTAGTATTTGGAAAAATATACACCCGGAAAAATTACTCCTTTAAAATTACGTTTTTCTTCTTCTATTTTGATGATGCATCAAATTGATTATTTTGAATCGAATTCCGGAACTTAGGTCCACAGACTACACATTGTTTTTCTAGGTATACATACTGTACCATGTAACGTAACATTTAAGATAACTGTAATATACATGTAGTAACGTCATCTAGTAGACACGGACCTTATAATCAAATGAGTTGGGAGTGAGGAGGCCTAGAGTGGTTGTAGGAGAAAGACGGTTACCTTATACAAATACTTGAAACCAAATGTCTAATGTTACAAATTCTGTGTCATACACAATTCAAAAATTAGTCTTAAGGAAACAATTACGTATCTTACTGTACAAGACTTAACAGTTAGCCGTAGGTATAATTTTCTGTGACAAAACAAATTTCAAAAAGTGTTTTTATTTTGTAACATTTCCTGTGTCATACAAGATATAAAATACGTCCTTGTATTTTTCCTATGGCATAAAGAGTCAAAAATAACTGTCTTTTGTAACGTTTTCTGTAGCATTCATGGCACAAAAGTAAGTCTCAAGTAATATTTTCTGTGTCATACAAGGTTTTAAAGTAACAATTTCAAGTAACATTTTCTGTGCCGTACAAGGTTTTAAAGTAACAATCTCTAATAACATTTTCTGTGCCGTACAAGGTTTAAAGGAATCAGTTGTATGTAACATCGATATTTAATTTAGCAAAATCACTATATAACCACTATAACACTTGTAATGGAAAACCGAGCTATTGTGGCACAAACATATTCAATATTTTCCAAATCATAGAACACTACTTCAGGCTTGTATGGGTTACATATGGTATCACCGTGTGGTGACTGTACGTACGAATTCGTCTGGCGAGGAGTACAGCGTGAAGTCAGTACAATCATCGAAAAATAAATGATATTTTTTAACTTTAACAAAGTATCAAACCATGCTTTGAGATAATATAACAACATAACATTACGTGCACATAACGGTATTTGTAGATGAAACGTAAATTTTCAAATTACATATCTTCGAGACAAAATATCTTGTTCCACATTCTAACACACACATTCCATATCATCCGTTTCATGCTATTCGCTAGCATCTCTCTGTGAGGATTTTCTTGAAAGCTTTCCTAAATTCTGGGTTAAATATCGTATAGATGACAGGGTTAAGGAAACTGTTGATGTAACCTAACCAGACAAAAGAATTAAATAAAAAGTTATCTATATTACACATAGGACTACTAAATAGTTCGTACCGAATACAAATAGCATTAATTATGTTAATGGTGAAGAAAGGTACCCAGCAAAACAGAAACACCCCTGCAAAGACAAAACACACAATGTTAGGTCATGTTTAGGGGATTATTATTGATAATAATAATTTCAGGTTCTTATATACCGCTTTATCACTTGGTCGTCTCAAAATGCTTTACAAATTCTAACTAGAGGTTTTTAACATAATAAGTTATAATAGGAAACAAATTAAACTCAAATTTATGTTAAACAGTGAAAAAATTGGAATGGATGAATTTAGATGAAATCATATACTAAGCGTATCGTATAGCTATGCTCCTTAAAATGAGCCTGGAAATCAATGTTTGTTGTTTGAAGAAAATAATAAAAAATATAATTATTATTATGTTATGTCTTAAAAGTAAACTGTGTACATAGAGAATAGAATTTTGTCACTTACCTAATACAATAGCTAGTGTTTTTGTTGCCTTCTTTTCTCTTTTCGATGATGATTTTTCTTTCCTTTTTCGGCTCGTGCGCATGTGGAAGTTAAATTTCGCTCCCCCTTTCTTGTCCTTTCTGCGGTGGGGGAGTCCTTTCCTGCCAGGTGACCGTATACACACATTGTCGTCACTAGCCTGGTCTATAACTACTCTTTGTATAGGAGTACCAAACTTTGTCTCATTTTCCGTGCACAATGTCGTATTACAAGTACCATTTCCGTTTCCACCTATTTGCACCTCTACCTCCCGTACGGCCACGCGGTTAACAATTAATGCGCCACTACCTTTTTCGTCTCCGTTATCATCGTCTATATCGATTTCACCGTCACTTCCCGGTGTTTTTGGCACATTGTCGTCTTCGTTGAATCGCTCACTCGACTGGGAGTCGGTGTTTGTGCCCACATTAGTGACTGACACGTCATCACATTCTGTGATTGGAATTGACAATTTGGTTTGGTTGTTTTTGTTGTTTGTGTTATACGTGGCGAGCTTACCGTTATCCACACTTTTGGCCAGACCGGTTGTAACGGTAGGTTCTATTTTCATAGCGGTCACTGTCGCTGGGTTGGCTATAACGTTGGTAGACGATGTTTCGTGCTTTATTTGTCGAGCTCTTTTTGATCTCGCTTGTGCACGTGTCCGCAAGTGTAGCACGCGGTATATCCTCCAGTACAGAAATATCATTATCAGTGACGGGATATAGAATGACCCCATTGAAGAACAAATAAGGAAGTCAGAATTAAAGAACGCACAATATCCTGGCTTCCGTAAATCAGAATAATTAACACCTAGTGCAATGGGCGCTGCAATGGCTACAGATATGATCCAACACAGGGCTAACGTCACAAATACACGCTTTGAATTTTTATGTTTGGCGTATTTTATTGGCTGTGTAACAGCAATGAATCTGAAATGTAAGAAAAATTGAATCATTCATTAACTTATAAAACAAATATTTCAACATTAAATTGTAATATTCACATTTAAATCAATTAACAATCCAAACCTAAGATGGCGTGTGTTGTCAGTATGGTATATTTGCTTTTATTATTAAGCAATTCTCCAGAATATTTACTAAGCAAGATATAACTGCATGTATAAGGTATACGTAAGCTATTGAAATAGTTACATTAAATACGAGAAAGAGTTTGAAATTATATATATATAAAAATGTGTTGTCTCCATTTTGAACTGATATGATCGGATGAGGCAGTGGAAAGCGCACTCGCTTTTCACCTAAGCGGCCTGGGTTCGACTCTCCGATCGGACGTGAAAAGGCATTGAGTCACGTGCCCGACCATGTTATCTCTCGCATAAAAAAAACCCGCGCGCTACCATCCGGGCCAATAAGAGTGCTTTATAAAAGTTGATAGAACATGTTTCTCAATAGTGGTCAGAGACATTCTCAATTCAGGTAAAATAAACAAAGTTCAATTTAATTAAACATAGGTTACCTGTCAACACTGATTGCGGTGAGATTAAGAATGGAAGCTGTGCACGCCATGACGTCAGAGGCCACCCACGCGTCACACAGAGGAGCACTTAGCAACCACATCTGGACTACCTGTAAATAAACAAAAGAAAAGAAAGATCAAATGCATGCTATTATTTTTTCAATTTTCATAAGCAAAACAATAGTGAGAATCAAGTTGAATAATAGGCAAAACCAAAAAGTTAATAGAAAAATATAACAGTGTCAACACAAGACGGTATGATTTCATACCAAGCAAAATGCCCTCTCTCGTGAATGTCCCTGCGTACGTTTAGTCTGAAACAATTTATTAACCATTTGGTATGAAAACACATATTTTTGTGTTGAAAAACATTCCATTTTCAACGCTGGTCGATGTTCATCGTTTAGCCAAACAGTTTCTTTAACTGACTCTTAAAAGCATCACTTCTTATAGCTTGTGTCGTCCTACCTCACATATTACACCTCGACATGGCCCATAGCTCTAGTGATGTTCTTTAAAGACACAAATCCGGGATCAAACTAACCCTAGGCATTTCGAAGTAAATGATTACCTGATGTGCAGTATTAAAATATCTTAATTATTACTGCTTGCTTAAGGGACGCACTTGACTCTGCATGCCATGCTACTCTACGATATTGTACATGGTTATGTGATCTGTGATGAAACGCAAGGCAGGACTTTTATCATTGTTAATTTTTTTTAATCATATTTTAAATTAAGATAATATTTATTGAACTTCAATTTATGATTTATTTTACATTTTGTATTATTCGTTCGTTCGTGTGACATTTGATCGACAGGAAGGGGCGTTTTTCGTCAATAAAGTAAAACCCTCATATTGTCTTCATGAATACAGTGCAATATGATTTCTAGCATGAAGATTAGTTTAAAGTACGTAAAAGATCAAGAGCTTCTAAATTATTCACGAAAAAACAGGTAATTTAAAGTTGAACGCAGTCGAGCGGGCGTATAGATGTTAGATTTATGGTATTTACTTTATAGATTATTGAAGAAACTGAAAAATATCTTATAGTTATTTTCTCTTGTGAGCAGGTATTGATTGATACGTCATTGGTTTGTGAGAGAAAGTTACGTCGTTTTCTCAAAAATTGATGACGTTACACTCACAAACCAATGACGTAACAATCAATACCTGCTCACAAGAGCAGATAACTCTGCAATACGAAAAGACGGAATTCATAAGTCACCTTTCTCTCCCCTTTCTACCACTAAACGATTCTGTGCTACATCTCCATGCCATCTGGTTATACACCGTTGAGTCAGCTTGGTCCAAGCATGCTCTAGATCTAACACTTCAATTATCTCTCGCAAAATAACCTGTTTGTCCTTTGTCTCTCATGGTATACTCGTGTTATGTTCAGCGGCCATTACAGATTGACATTTGTTTTTTTCCCCTTTTAATGCTAGTAAATAACATTTTGCTTAAAACAGTTGTCAAGTTCAAAGGATATCTACCCATCTGCCTCCTTAGAATTTGAACTAGCACACACGCCTTCACATAGTAAATAATTTGACAAAAATAAAACATCAAAAATGATGCCCTCAGATCCTCATAATTATTGTAGTATTCTGTTAAAGGTTATGAAAGATTACAGAAATCAAACTCGTTCATGAACTTTTGTCGATGAGAAAAAAGACATCTCCAATTGACATATAGGATTCAAAATAATGACCGTGAATATGCATGATGTTTGTTCCGAAGGTCATTTTTCTTTATGTTTAAATTAAAGAAGATTTTTTGCTGTGATTCTACATATATATTATGTACGAAGAACAAAAACGAAAACACATAATGTACGACTTACAACGATACCATATTTAATTGCATCACAATGGATATCACCTACTTGGTCCCAGTGATATATCTATGCTTCTAGCATACCTACTCAATACGTAACAGGTACATATGTACTCCCGTATTTGCAGCGACATACAATTAACCAAAACAGAATATTGGATTAAGTAGTTTCTTCTGATTTTGAATTTTTCATAATTAAGAAGTCTTACGCCCCATCCTTTCGTTTAAACATGAGTTTAGATCCTTTTGGATTCCTAGCATCATCGATAAAACCTACCGGAACGAACCAGCTGTGTGGTGCAGTGTACTTTATCTTGGCATATTGTTTCCTTTGCCAATTGCAATCACCTCTGTGTGTATTTTGTTTGATATTTTGTATAAGCATACGTTTACTTGAAAAAAGCCACGCATAAACCGTTCAGTAAAAAATAACATTTTCAGAGGAAGAGTTGTTAAGTAGATTATTAACTCGTGGCAATGTATGTGTATTACCGTAACTAAGCGAACTTATCATAAATATCAATTGTTGGCTTCGCTGTAACCTGTGGTCTGGCCGAAAATTGAACCTGTGTCATCTCGCATGCGGCGAATTTCGAATTAGCGGTTGAGCTTTTAAGGATTTTTTTAAGCATACAAAAAGATAAACATCGTCCGAAGAGTAAGATTTCCCTAAGATGATGCCACTAAATCCGAAATCCAAATCTCGAAGTTATTGCGCCGCCGTTTCTTTGTTAAAGCCATACACCAGATCATGAATCATGTCAGATAACTGTATATAGGTTTAAAGGCACTGGTTGTGAACAGTTACCGAGACAAGACTTATCTGCTGTAAAGCCTTTCAACCAAAACAGCAAATATAGGAACTATCAGAATAGGCCAGTGGTCTTGGGAAAGACGCACATGCGGAATTATCAAACCTGCATCCATACACAGGCGGTAGAACAAATCACCCACATGTTATAAACAACCTGTGTCTTGCACGGCTTGAATCTATATAACTATTGATTAATAGAGGGTTTTAAATTCACAATCATCAAAATCAATTTACAAGACGGAAAAAGACAATAGATGGATACTTATTTTATATAAGATTCAATAGTATTTTTTAAAACAATATTGAATACTTATTGTATAGAATTTTACGACACCTGCAACAGTTTTGAAACAGAATTTAGAGGCCATAATATAACAGCATGGTGAACAATTCGTAGAAGTGCAAGGAACAAAATAGTCGTTATAGAACTTCTTTTGCCTGAAATAGTTGCATTTTGTTTTTACTGTTTTACCGTTTTTCCCCAGAACGATATATCATCAATACTTTGATTTGTTTTAAATTGAAATATCGTGTTACTCCCGAGGAAACTATAATACCGTGGTATCGACATCGTAAATCGTTTGTAGTTAGAACATAGCACAGTTAAAAAAGCACTCGCATACATTGACATGAAACGAAAACGAAAAATAGGGGGAAAAGTATGTTATTTTTTATCTCATTTTACTCTACTTACACCAAGTGAACATACAAAATATATGCTACATCTGAATCAGAGTTAAACAAAATGAACCACAACATCAATACAAATTAGTCAAACTATATTCAAGAGAGACTATATAATAATTAGAGGTGAAGTTCTTGTTCCATTTTGGAAGCAGCCGTTGATTCTTTTTGTTGTTTATGATCTGATTAATTTTTCATAACACTTCTGCAAGATTTGCTGTTCATTTTGAGAAATGATTATGAAATATATGGTGGTGTCGTGAAAAGTTTTTAATTGCATTCTTACATTTTTGGACGTGGCACAAGGATCCTTAAACACTCTGAAAATCACTATGGAAGCAGGCATAAAGGCACATCATCGATTTACTGTGCGAGCTAACAATGTGAAGTATACATGCTACCAGCACACAGGTGCCAATACATCACAGAGGCGTATCCACTTCACCCTTAACCCTAATCCTAACCCTAACCCTAACAGCTCACGGGTGTCAATACATCACAGAGGCGTACCCACTTCACCCCTAACCCTAACCATAAAGGCACATTACCGGTTTACTGTGCGAGCTAACAATGGCAAGTATACATGCTACCAGCACACAGGTGCCAATACATCACAGAGGCGTATCCACTTCACCCTTAACCCTAATCCTAACCCTAACCCTAACAGCTCACGGGTGTCAATACATCACAGAGGCGGACCCACTTCACCCCTAACCCTAACCCTAACAATAAAGGCACATCATCGGTTTACTGTGCGAGCTAACAATGTCAGGTATATATGCTACCAGCACACAGGTGTCAATACATCACAGAGGCGTACCCACTTCACCCCTAACCCTAACCATAAAGGCACATCATCGGTTTACTGTGCGAGCTTACAATGCCAGGTATACATGCTACCAGCACACAGGTGTCAATACATCACAGAGGCGTACCCACTTCACCCCGGCAGATGTACACGTAAACCTGACAACAGAACCTTGAGAATATGTTCTACGACACGGAAATCAAATGAAACTGTGAAGACACTAATTACTTTTAATACAGGCAAACAGCGGTATACTGCGAAACACAATGTACAAAACCACCAGGAACTATCTCTACAAGAACGGGACCAAACATTGCCAAATAATCAGAAAGAAGCCGACATAATGAGTTCTAACTAAAATAAAATCGTCTTATTTCACACAAAATCCATTAGAATGAACCCCGCCAATAAGCCGACTTAATGCAGTGGAATTACCTCAGTGAATGTATCACTACACTAAGACAAATCCGTGTGATTATAACGGGTATATTTATAGACCAATGCACTGAGTGAACTCAGAATAAGAAAGAATGATTAAAATCGATACTTTATCAAAAAACACTTACATAGAAAGATGAACACTATTTTCAGAAGAATTATGTCTCGGAAACACGCAAATAAATAAATAATAAAAAGCTTCAAGCTAAAAATAAATCAATAACAAAAATTAAAAAGTCAGAATTAAATGTAAAAGACAAACAATAAAAATATTAAATCAAAATAGATGAAAAAAACAAATATAAACAGCAAAAAGCATATACAAAGAAAACACTTGAAGACTGAAAGTAATGTTCTGAGAGAGACTGTATAGCACTACATATAATCTCTTCTGTCAAATACGAGTAAATGTGTAGGTTAACAAGTATACAAAGACACAAATATAGAAGTCACTGCTCTTGACAAACACAGTTTTATAAGGTCTCAGTTGTGCAACTTCCGTTTTGATATTTATTTCTTATGCAGCACAATCTTGCTAAGTAGTAAATTGGTCACATAGACACATAAAGAACAGTAGACGGTATGCAATAAGGTAATATATTTCATTAACAACACGGAGCCTTTTCGGCAATTTTGACTTTCTAGAACAAGCCTTATCTGTTGCATAAAATAAATGCGCATACAGTATCCCTGTTTAGAGGTCTATTGGTCGAGATAAGTGGTTTAAATCGAATTATGTCATACCGAAACATAGCCTTGGAAAATATCCCTCGTTAAAATGGTATTAGCAACTTCTTCTGGCTTCTACGCGATCGCATGGCAAATCCAAGACCTCACTGTTAAGATAATAGTAATCATACCGTTACAGTCTATGATCACAAGGAGCTTGAATGGCCTTGTAAGCCATGTCCTTGGGAGACACTCACGCTAACTATATCAGCTCTCTGGTGATTTCAGATTCTGATGTATAATTTTCACCAAACTTGTTCGGTGATGCGCAACATGGGGCAACTAACATTTTTAAAACTTGTCTTTGATGATTTTATAACTGACTTCATCGAAAAATGATTCCGTTGTTCGATATAATGTTTTTATAATTACTACTCGTTTTTGTGTTAGTTAATTTATCTAGAAGTTAAATAAGTTTGAATTACAATATATGCTAGGTTGATAGTTGGTTGAAAAAATAATTCTGCACCAAAAAATAACCAAACCCGTTGCATTTTCATGATTTATAAAATGATATTTAGCCTGTAACTTTTAATATGTACCACAAGTATAAGTTAACATGTTCTTAATGATGTAATATTCGGGGAAACTTCAAGTCTTAACTTGTCAAGGCATAACTTTTAGTGATTATGTAATTGAGTAAATATTAAAAACTGCTCCATAATCTCTGCCATCTATAGCCCCAACACATGGAGTGCATACAGAACCTACATCAGAGCCACACCAGATGCTGCAGCCTCACTTTAGCCTATTTCCACACATACATGACCAATGTGATTGTATCAAGTGTTTGGATTGAGCCAGTGATGTGATGTATGTCGACAGTCAGTGAATCAGATTGTCGCCTAAGAACATACCATGGGTCTCATCGGAGTAAACATAACAGCGGCCATACGTGAACAGTCCAACTGCTCCCCATTGATTGAAATCCAAACATAAACTCAGTTTGTGTACAATAAAACACTATAAGGCTGCATCCCCCTTATCTAGGACTACGTTGCTAGTTGTGGCACATCGTCTACAATTTTTTTCGACTGAAAAACTGGTCTGTTTGCACCTCATTTAGTCCAGGCATGGTTTGATAGGAGAATACACTTATGTTTTAACTTTATATACTTTTCAACAATTATAAAACCAATAATATCAACTGATATTAATCATTGTCCTTTGCCCAGGTGTGAACCTGCCGGAGCTCTAAATGTTGGAGGAAACCGGAGTACCCGAAGAAAACCCCACTTTGTCGTTCGTGTTGGTGAAAGGCGAGTGAGCTATCCACTGCGCCAACGAACCACCCAATCTTAGGACAGCAAATGTGTGTAAGTGTGTGCACCACTAAATGCATTGTCTTCTATTTTCATGTGCTTTCACGTGACCTTCTACTGTTACATTTACCATTTTCATGAGGGATGTAATTTCCTGGTTTTTGAATAATTCTAATAATTTTAATAAGATCTCGAGAATAATGTTTTATTTTGAGGAACACAGTTAAAAGATACTTGTATGTCGGGTTTTTTTGTGGAGCATGGCGAAGGTCTATATCAAATGTCGATGTTGTTTTATGGAAAATATACATTGTCTTGTAATTGATAAATAACACCAAAATGCCAGAAAAAGTGTATTTTATTGATTCAGATGATCAAAATTATAAAGATATATTTTGTTTTGACTTCATATTGATAATTAAGGTAATCTAAACCTCTACCTCCGTGTGCATCCTGTGATCTTTTCAGTGAGATTGTACTTTGGAGTTGTCAACAAGTGGCCTTTTCATCCTTTTGAAGCCGTGCTCATACGAAATATGACCTTAGCTGTTTTGAGGACGTCACTCCAGAAACTTACAAATATCATTTTCCTAATATACATTTACCAGTAAGCAGCTACATAATATCTGCTGTCATAACGATAACATTTACGAAAGTTGATATATTAATTTTGACTAGAAGGTTCTAAAATATAAGATTCCAATTAGATGTTACCTCAATACATTGCTGTCAGCAGTATTCGGCGTTTGATCACAAGTAAGTTCCAATGACACTTCATATGGCACAAGGTATCTCAAACTGTGTCATGGTTCATGCTTCCGACGCTACGTAAATCGCGTGCTATACCCATAACAGTATTTTCATATTTCCAGATAATACGTACAGGATAAAGTGTCATTATACTAAGTGAATTATCCTGACGGCGGATACAAATGAGAACTATTCGGTGATACGTTATACGAAACTCGTTATAAAATTAAGAAAGCATGAGACATAATTGCTTATGCAACTTTCATTTGACTACGCCGATTTCATAACGAGGAATAATTAAAGCCAGCTATGTGTGGCATTGAGTCAGGCGTAATGGCAATAAAACTAGTATGACATATTACACAAGATATAGAAGAAAGTCAACATGAATTATTTGTAAAGGTAGTAATACATTTCCTTCGGTACTTTAGAGTATTTCTATAACGAGAACAAGAGAATGTTGAAGCGAAAACAAAATCATTATTTTTGCACACAATCGATGAAACTAGGTCAAAATATTAATGAGGATTAAATGTACACGATAAAAAAACTGAAAAGTATACGAAAAGAATAGAACCATGTGTTCCGCAAGGGTAAAAATAAAGTAGGAAAATACATATACATAGTGTTAAAGTTCAACTTCAACCTTTTGTTTCATGGTGGTCGACGAAGCAGAAGATGCTAAAACTTCCGGAACACGTGGTCTTTTTCTGATTATACTTTTTTTAGGAATTTTCATTGTTAACGAGTTCTTTGATCATAAGTTTCCCTAGTTTTATCGGTGTAGAGTTGGAATGAGTCCTTTGATCATAAGTTTTCCTAGTTTTTCGGTTAAGAGTTGGAATGAGTCCTTTGATCATAGGTTTCCCTAGTTTTATCGGTTTAGAGTTGGAATGAGTCCTTTGATCATAAGTTTCCCTAGTTTTATCGGTTAAGAGTGGGAATGAGTCCTTTGATAATCTAAACCGATAAAACTAGGGAAACTTATGATCAAAGGACTCATTCCAAGTTTTCCTAGTTTTATCGGTTTAGAGTTGGAATGAGTCTTTTGATCATAAGTTTCCCTAGTTTTATCGGTTTAGAGCTGGAATGAATCCTTTGATCATAAGTTTCCCTAGTTTTATCTTTGTTTACACTGCAGTATCCTTTTGTTGTTTTTCGTAAATAATTTGTAAATGAGACACATGTGATGCTTGTATGATACACACATGATGCATTCGGAATACATTCACTGTATACTTAATACAAGTAATGTCCTCGAATATATTGAAAAGTCTGGAAGATTTTAACTTATACTATACTACAAAATATTATACAATGTGTGTATGTGCTATTTTATTATTGCAACTCTTAGTGTAATTGGGTAGGACAGACTATAGTAATTGAAATGATGAAATATATGATACTCTACTTATTAATTTATGTAAAAATGTAAAAACTGGTTCTAGTATTCTCCTATTCATTTGAATATATATTACATCCCCTCTTTAATACTCTTTCTCTCTCTATATATATATCTATGAATGTATGGAATGGGTGTATTTTCTTTTGGAAAGGTCTTTGATAGGCAATGCCTGTGCCTAATCCGATTTTGTCTTAAATGCAATAAAACTGATGAAATACAAACAAGATACAACTGTGTTATGAACACGATACACAAATTTCACGTGTGATACATACACTATAGAAGACGTAGTTAATTAGTACACACTAGTGTTGCGTATGTCAATTGCTTTCCTAAGTGTTAACATGGGTATGGTGAAAATACATGTACATTGATTAGAGTAAACAAGGCTTTCTTTGAAATTCAACACATCCGATAAATTCACGTAACAATGACGTTATTATATTAGATACCTGAAACGTGGCTTTGGCATGACATCCATAACCAATCGACTTCGTTATAATAATACAATAACATTGAAAACAACAAATTCTATTTACTTGACATAACATTATTAGCAAAACGTTAGTAGAATATCGTATTTTAAAATGGCAATGAATGCCAGACAGGTTAGCCAAAAAAATAACATATTTGTGTTACAGGGTTGTGGTCGTCCATATCCCATCTATGGAAGTATAACTATCCGGGACTCAGTCACCGATTAACTATGTAGACTAAGTTTGTTATAAACTCAGCTGTACGTAAGTAAAGTAGGTATTAGATTTAACAAGATAACAGTGATGGATATATGTCTGCTCTATTATACACATGCTTCGTTTGATGTTTCCCTGTCAGACAAACAAACCCAATTAGTGTTGAGGAGCGCAACCCATTTGTATAAATGTAAAACTTGTACATACTTAACAAACTCAATCTGTTGAATACCATTCTGAATAAAGGACGACGTTTAGTATTAGTCACGTGACATATTTGAAGACTCATTTGATAAATATTTCTTCAATGACGTTGGATGCGTTAATAATATTGTGTTTTTGCAGTGAAAAGTTTCAGTTACATAAGTTGTTAAAATAATAACTCTTTTAAAACAAACCAGGGTTATACCGAAGTGTAAACGGTGAAAAGATTATATGTACGCACCAAGGAACTTTAACACTAAAACCTTAAAAAAGATTCAAGGAAAATAGGACCCGAACCCGTACTCATAAAACCGTTCTTAGCTCAAATTCGCAATTTTGTCCTCAAGTCCATTTCGTGTTCCGGTAAGACAATAATAGGGTATACATATTTTGTCTATGATTTGGAGGAATTTCGGGAAACTAATAAATTAACACTATATTCAAAGATTACACATTAATTTATAATTGTTTGCAGTGCTTTAAATCTTTGATACAAAGTTTAATTAAGATAACTTATCACCGGACATCATGCTTGAGCACAAACAATTAAATTGAGCATGAAAACATTTTATGAATACGAGATTTGATGTCTCCTCAATTCTATAGATGTCGACGGCCGACGGATAAATGTATAAAACAAGATTTCCAGAGATGCCGGTCAATAAACATTTGAGAAATATGTTCTTGACTTTGTGATATGAAGGTCGGTGTTATTGATTTGCTCATTACTGTTATTATCCCGATTCTCGCTTTATGCACGTGACATTACCTGGATTTTACCTAGACTTGAAAGGAATGGTGATGGATAAGATGACGATTACCCTTCTAGAACACACTTTCTCATGTTCCTTCTAATTGCTTACCGAATGTTTTCTTTGTTGATATTTTATCCTAGTTTTATCAATTCGGTTGTGTTGGTATTTTATCCTAGTTTTATCAAGTCGTTTGTGGTGGAATGTTATCATAGTTTTATCAATTCGGTTGTGATGGTATTTTATCCTAGTTTTAGCAATTCGTTTGTGTTGGAATTTTATCATAGTTTTATCAATTAGGTTGTGTTGGTATTTTAACCTAGTTTTATCAATTCGGGTGTGTTGGTATTTTATCCTAGTTTTATCAATTCAGTTGTGTTGGTATTTTAACCTAGTTTTATCAATTCGGGTGTGTTGGTATTTTATCATTGTTTTAGCAATTCGGTTGTGTTGGTATCTTATCCTAGTTTTATCAAGTCGTTTGTGGTGGAATGTTATCATAGTTTTATCAATTCGTTTGTTTTGGAATTTTATCATAGTTTTTTCAATTCGGTTGTGTTGGTATTTTTATCCTAGTTTTATCAATTCGTTTGTGTTGGAATTTTATCATAGTTTTATCAATTCGGTTGTGTTGGTATTTTATCATAATTTTATCAATTCGTAGTTTTGTCAATGTGTTGGTATTAACGTATTTAGGTATTATCTTCTGGTTGTTTTAGCTACCTGCCGAATGTCATGTCGTTTGTAGTTTCAATTTGATCATGCCGACGCTATGATATTGTATTGATGTTAACTAATTTTAAATACGTAATATTAGACATAGCTCACGAGCGTATACTTAATCCTTCGATTAAAGATGTACAGTTAATGTACATGTATTAACTTTTACACAACATTTGTCCTTCACATAGTACGTTTGAACCCTGATTAAGAAAATTGCAATTAAAACACGGAGGTTGATTAATTTGTTCGTCAAACGTGCACAATATCTTCTAGTTCTACTACTTATGGTGTTTAAATATAGTCACAAATAATCTCACCGGGACAGCATCGTTAACACACTATCTTATAGTTTCACTTCTTTTGGTGTTTAAATATAGTCACAATTAATCGCACCAGGATATCATCGGTAACACGTGTATAAAACATCTCAAAGTTAAGGAAAATCTCAAGCAATGTATTGTCTATGGGAAATCTTAGACTTGAGGTATCTCAAGAGTTGAGATGTTTTATACAAGTGGGCCCAGGTGTTTAAATATAGTCACAATTGATCGCACCAGGATATCATCGTTAACACTTGTATAAAACATCTGAAAGTTAAGGAACATCTCAAGCAATGTATTGTCTATTGGAAATCTTAGACTTGAGGAAATCTCAAGAGTTGAGATGTTTTATACAAGTGGGCCCAGGTGTTTAAATATAGTCACAATTAAACGTACCAGGATATCATCGTTAACACAATATCTACTAGTTCTACTACTTATGGTGTAAATAATCACAATTAATCTCAGTATCTTTTCCCTTTTAGCAGTATGTAATCGGATTTCACTCAACTAATCACGTTAACAAGGAAACGTATAGCGACCTACGTAGCATTTACCTATTTAAAGGTGATTAATAATGATAAATCGATTACTATTTTTTCTTGATTTATACAATATTATCATTATTATGCAGGGTTTCATTTTCTTCGTATAAAACACAAATCTTGAGTTATAGATAAAAAAAGAAAATACTGCCATTTAAATCGGCAAATGTTTTAAGCCATTTTAACACAATCTAATTACAAAGAAAGACACACTACATGCGTTTAAATTAACCTGAATCTGTTCATTTAGAAGCTGTTAGAGTCATAACAGGATTGCGCAGAGGTACCTCACATCACAAATTATATAAAAAACTTGTCTGGAAATCTCTCTCAGATAGACAACAAAAACATAAATTAATATTAATGTTTAAGATACTTCATGGCATGGCCCCGCAACATCTTAAAGATATAAGTGCAACCGTTTATATATCACAGTGAAAATGGAAGATGTCCATTAAGGACGACTAGATATTTCAACACTCCAATATGTAGAACAGTAAGCTACTATATTAGCTATTTTCCAAGTACATTTAGGGAATTCAACTCATTCGCTCCCAATTTTGATTTATCCAATGTAAACTTTCTATCACAATTTAAAGCTCTACTCTTCAAAAATAATGAAACTGTCTCGGCTACAACAAAAACGTTTGCAAATGATGGCAGTCGAAATATAAATATATTTATATGTCAACTTAGAAATGAAGCAAGCAATTTGAACCCTGACCTTTTTCTTGACCATTTAAAAGTTTCTCCAATATGCACATGCAGCTTTGGTGAGGAAACTGCGGAACATTATTTTTTTATCTGTCCTCTATTCAACCATTCTCGATTGACACTTAGAAATCAGATGATTAACCAAAATATAACCCATGACCATTTTAATGTAAACACATTACTTCATGGATGTCATGAATGTGATGAAGAAACCGATGCATTTGTACTGCAATGTATATCAGAGTACATTATCAACACTAAAATATTTGTTTAATAATAACTATACCTTGTACGGTGGGGACATGGAGACACACTATATGAATTGTTTATTTGTTTGTTTGATGATTTCAATGATTGTACATATACCATACCGAAGTTGTAAGGAGAAGGCGTATATAAAACTTGGCCTGATGCACTATCCCTTTGCATATTCTTTTGCAATACAATTTGTTGAAACTAACCTGAATTTAGAAATCAAGAACTCGGTTACCATAACGACCAAAACAAGTATCTCTAAAGCATAAACAGTCAGTAAAATCACAAAAAAACTGGAGAGTGCCCTATGGATATTGTGATGTCCATTAGGTGCAATACGCGTATAACGATTTCCTCAATGAACGATCGCTTCAGCCTATTCCCATTGCATCGGTGTTACTGCATAATGTATATAACATCATTGTTGCTCTATACTTCCTATGTTACCCCAGCTGCTAGGGTCCACTGTACCACTGTAACGGTCTATATCATGTGCACATTGCTTTTATTTTCTACTGCGCAACACCTTCTGTCTATTTCTCTTATAACTTGGACACACGTTAAAGCAACTGCTTAATACATTTGCAAAAAACATTATGCAAATCTTGCCTAGTTAGACTTCTCTTGCCGAGTCCTCCAAGGTAAAACACAAAAAATCCGACTAAGATAAGATTTAATCTTGCCTCACTTAGAACATGTGGTTTTATTGTAATGACTACACGAATGCATAAAAACATGAGTGACAGTAATCGTATGTGAAATATTCATCGCGAAATTGCAAAATGAAGGTCTATGAGTTAAAGAGAACAGAATATAATTGCAACGCTCTCCTTCCATTTCGAAAGAGTCATAACGCAACTCAACACCAGATTTTGTATTAATATATCTGTGCATATATTCCTATTGTGTGTTTATTGCGTATCTGTGAATAGAAGACTTGCAGTGGAATAACAACTCACGTGCTAAGTGTTCAGTTCGTGACCCCACTTCAGGATCTCACCGAGTTTCACTGTATGCATCAAGTTGATTTGAACATATAACTGAAGTTGATAAATAAGAGATATAGTATATGTATGGGATACGTTGATTTTAGGAAAATGACCCAGTTGCTACATTACATCTGGTACCATAAACAGTAACTTCAATAGCTACCCATTTAAACCGTGATTGCCAGGTTATTTGTAGTTATGATCTACTACATTTTGTAAAGGAAGCTCCGATCCAACACTCATATGTTTGTCTGAAGCTATCGTGATACAATAGTAATTGTATTAGATGCGGTTAATTACAAATATAATGACAGACCATGGGCGTGTTGGTCGAGGTTTATGATCGTTTAAGTTCACCGATATTATTTTCTTGGTTCTTTGATGTTTAATTATTGAATAAGTTAGCTAGATGTCGGATATACTTCCAATTATTCAAAATACGTTTCAATATATTCAGTTTCTTTTATGAAAAGATGAAACATCTTAAATGATTAATGTCTTTGATCGGGAAATATACATAATTATAGAATATCTCACACATGAACGTTTTTGTATGAGAAAATTGACGTGTGTCTTCGTATCTACCATTGGGTAATACCGTTAATAGATTAACAGGAATGCTCACCTAATTAGGTTTGTAGGTTTGTCGGCGCCTAATAATATATTTGCATCAATAACACCAAAGCTGTTTGTTGGTACACAATTACTTTACAACGACTTCAAACAGGAACCGTGTTATCAATCCTCAAATATATGGAAACAAGAACTGATATCTGATTTATTGTAACGGATTGTATAGTAATAGGTTATTTATTGATTCCGAATTAAACTGTTCCAAACTGATTGTTGTTGATTTGGATTAATTTTATTACTTTCATCATCGTGTTGCGACGATTGATGGAATGCATGTTATTGCTTCGGCGAGCAGAACAGAGGGAATCTTATCTCTGAGATACATGTATTTTGGTGCATTTCCTATATTTAAGCATACAGGAATTATAATTAAAGGATTCGATAATGAAGATTGTATTAATATCTAACAGAACATATAAACAACTAAAATATTTATCGTTTTAATATCACGAACTACACCATTAATATTTATTGATAACAAATATGGCTGTGTAATTAATCTTTATAATTAATCACACTCGGGAATGACAATGTACAAATGAATAATAGTTGAATTTTCATTAAATTGCTTGGAAATGATTCCTAATAGTTGTAATGATGTTTGATTGATTGATACAGATGTCAGGATATTTCTTATAATCAGTTATTAAACCATATAGTGCTGGATTTTTCAACTTGCAAACAAATCAAAAGAAATGCATTACAACAAGTTCAAAAAAATAAAGGTATTAATATATAATAAAAAAAAAAACATAAGAAAAAGCGCCAAGGACAACACAAATGTAGACGCCCTTAAAAATATTTCCACTACAACGTCGTTTGTGTTTTGGTTGATTTTAATTACTTCTAGGTTATTTGACAGGCTGTATTTTGGTCCATTGTCTGAAACTCTGTTCACTGCTGCGTTTGTTTTCAAAATTTGCAATTTATCTGGTTGTATCTTGAATACGAACAATTGTTTTTTTTGTTATGTTTTTTTACTTCCCATCTCATAACAAAGGACAAACAGATTAGATTTATCCGTCAATGAATGTCTAGAATACACCTTAAAGTATATCCACTGTATAAAACTTCCGAAACACTTTCTGATGACACTACGGTCAAAGTTGAACGTACCAAACACACACATTGCAGCTTTGGTAATATATATAGTATGGTAATACACATAATGTGGTAATATATATAGTATGGTAATATATATAGTATGGTAATAGATATAGTGTGGTAATATATATAGTATGGTAATAAATATAGTATGGTAATATATATAGTATGGTAATAGATAAAGTGTGGTAATAAATATAGTATGGTAATAAATATAGTGTGGTAATATTTATAGTATGTTAATAGATATAGTGTGGTAATATATATAGTATGGTAATAAATATAGTATGGTAATATATATAGTATGGTAATAGATAAAGTGTGGTAATAAATATAGTATGGTAATAGATATAGTGTGGTAATATATACAGTATGGTAATAAATATAATATGGTCATATATATAGTATGGTAATATATATAGTGTGGTTATAGATATAGTGTGGTAATATATATAGTGTGGTAATATATATAGTATGGTAATAAAGATAGTATGGTAATATATAGTATGGTAATAAATATAGTATGGTAATAAATATAGTATGGTAATATATATAGTATGGTAATATATATAGTGTGGTTATATATATAGTATGGTAATATATATAGTATGGTAATATATATAGTGTGATTATAGATATAGTGTGGTAATAAATATAGTATGGTAATAGATATAGTATGGTTATAGATATAGTGTGGTAATATATATAGTATGGTAATAAATATAGTATGGTAAAAGATACAGTGCGGTTATAGATATAATATGGTAATCTATAAAGTATGGTAATATATATAGTGTGGTTATAGATATAGTGTGGTAATATATATAGCATGGTAATAGATATAGTATGGTTATAGATATAGTGTGGTAATATATATAGTATGGTAATATATAGTATGGTAATATATATAGTGTGGTTATAGATATAGTATGGTAATATATATAGTGTGGTAATAGATATAGTATGGTAATAGATACAGTATGATAATATATATAGTGTGGTAAGTAATAGAGTATGGTAATAGATATAGTGTGGTAATATATATAGTATGGTAATATATAGTATGGTAATATATATAGTGTGGTTATAGATATAGTATGGTAATATATATAGTGTGGTAATAGATATAGTATGGTAATAGATAAAGTGTGGTAATATATATAGTATGGTTATAGATATAGTATGGTAATATATATAGTGTGGTAATATATATAGTGTGGTAATAGATATAGTATGGTAATAGATATAGTGTGGCAATAGATATAGTGTGGTAATATATATAGTGGGGTAATAGATATAGTATGGTAATATATGTAGTATGTAGATATAGTATGGTAATATATATAGTGTTGTAATATATATAGTGTGGTAATAGATGTAGTGTGGTAATATATATATTATGGTAATATATATAGTATGGTAATAGATATAGTGTGGTAATATATATAATGTGGTAATAGATATAGTGTGGTAATATATATATTATGGTAATATATATAGTATGGTTATATATATAGTGTGGTAATATATATAGTGTGGTAATATATATAGTGTTAATAGATATAGTGTGGTAATAAATATAGTGTGGTAATATATATAATGTGGTAATAGATATAGTGTGGTAATATATATAATGTGGTAATAGATACTGTGTGGTAATATATATATTATAGTAATATATATAGTATGGTTATATATATAGTGTGGTAATATATGTAGTGTGGTAATATATATAGTGTTGATATATATAGTGTGGTAATATATATAGTGTGGTAATATATAATAGTATGGTAATATATATAGTATGGTTATAGATATAGTATGGTAATAGATATAGTGTGGTAATAGATATAGTGTGGTAATATATATAATGTGGTAATAGATACAGTGTGGTAATATATATATTATAGTAATATATATAGTATGGTTATATATATAGTGTGGTAATATATGTAGTGTGGTAATATATATAGTGTTGATATATATAGTGTGGTAATATATATAGTGTGGTAATATATAATAGTATGGTAATATATATAGTATGGTTATAGATATAGTATGGTAATAGATATAGTGTGGTAATAGATATAGTGTGGTAATATATATAATGTGGTAATAGATACAGTGTGGTAATAGATATATTATGGTAATAGATATAGTATGGTAATAGATATAGTATGGTAATATATATAGTATGGTAATAGATACAGTGTGGTAATAGATACAGTGTGGTTATAGATATAGTATGGTAATAGATACAGTGTGGTAATAGATACAGTATGGTAATAGATATAGTATGGTAATATATATAGTATGGTAATAGATACAGTGTGGTTATAGATATAGTATGGCAATAGATACAGTGTGGTAATAGATATAGTATTATATAGTATGGTAATATATATAGTGTGGTAATATATATAGTGTGGTAATAGATATAGTATTGTAATAGATACAGTGTGGTAATATATACAGTATGGTAATAGATATAGTATGGTTATAGATATAGTATGGTAATATATATAGTATGGTAATAGATATAGTATGGTAATATATATAATATGGTAAAAGATATAGTATGATAATATATATAGTATGGTAATAGATATAGTATGGTAATAGATACAGTGTGGTAATAGATGCAGTATGGTAATAGATATAGTATGGTAATAGATATAGTATGGTAATAGATACAGTGTGGTAATAGATACAGTGTGGTAATAGATATAGTATGGTAATATATACAGTGTGGTAATAGATATAGTATGGTAATATATATAGTGTGGTAATAGATATAGTATGGTAATATATATAGTATGGTAATAGATACAGCATGGTAATAGATATAGTATGGTAATAGATACAGTATGGTAATAGATATAGTATGGTAATAGATATAGTGTGGTAATAGATACAGTGTGGTAATAGATACAGTGTGGTTTATATATATAGTATGGTAATAGATACAGTGTGGTAATAGTTATATTATGGTAATATATATAGCATGGTAATAGATATAGTATGGTAATAGATATAGTATGGTAATAGATA